>NC_079231.1:27739715-27889715 GCF_029633865.1 Lampris incognitus | reverse complement strand
AACTTTAAAGAAATACACTCTATACATTGCTAATGTGGTAAATGACTATTCTAGCTGCAAATGTCTGGTTTTTGGTGCAATATCTACATAGGTGTATAGAGGCCCATTTCAAGCAACTATCACTCCAGTGTTCTAATGGTACAATGTGTTTGCTCATTGGCTCAGAAGGCTAATTGATGATTAGAAAACCCTTGTGCAATCATGTTCGCACATCTGAAAACAGTTTAGCTCGGTACAGAAGCTACAAAACTGACCTTCCTTTGAGCCGATTGAGTTTCTGGAGCATCACATTTGTGGGGTCAATTAAACGCTCAAAATGGCCAGAAAAAGAGAACTTTCATCTGAAACTCGACAGTCTATTCTTGTTCTTAGAAATGAAGGCTATTCCATGCGAGAAATTGCTAAGAAATTGAAGATTTCCTACACCGGTGTGTACTACTCCCTTCAGAGGACAGCACAAACAGGCTCTAACCAGAGTAGAAAAAGAAGTGGGAGGCCGCGTTGCACAACTGAGCAAGAAGATAAGTACATTAGAGTCTCTAGTTTGAGAAACAGACGCCTCACAGGTCCCCAACTGGCATCTTCATTAAATAGTACCCGCAAAACACCAGTGTCAACATCTACAGTGAAGAGGCGGCTGCGGGATTCTGGGCTTCAGGGCAGAGTGGCAAAGAAAAGCCATATCTGAGACTGACCAATAAAAGAAAAAGATTAAGATGGGCAAAAGAACACAGACATTGGACAGAGGAAGACTGGAAAAAAGTGTTGTGGACGGATGAATCCAAGTTTGAGGTGTTTGGATCACAAAGAAGAACGTTTGTGAGACGCAGAACAAATGAAAAGATGCTGGAAGAATGCCTGACGCCATCTGTTAAGCATGGTGGAGGTAATGTGATGGTCTGGGGTTGCTTTGGTGCTGGTAAGGTGGGAGATTTGTACAGGGTAAAAGGGATTCTGAATAAGGAAGGCTATCACTCCATTTTGCAACGCCATGCCATACCCAGTGGACAGCGCTTGATTGGAGCCAATTTCATCCTACAACAGGACAATGACCCTAAACACACCTCCAAATTGTGCAAGAACTATTTAGAGCAGAAGCAGGCAGCTGGTATTCTATCGGTAATGGAGTGGCCAGCGCAGTCACCAGATCTGAACCCCATTGAGCTGTTGTGGGAGCAGCTTGACCGTATGGTACGCAAGAAGTGCCCATCCAACCAATCCAACTTGTGGGAGCTGCTTCTGGAAGCGTGGGGTGCAATTTCTCCAGATTACCTCAACAAATTAACAGCTAGAATGCCAAAGGTCTGCAATGCTGTAATTGCTGCAAATGGAGGATTCTTTGACGAAAGCAAAGTTTGATGTAAAAAAAATCTTATTTCAAATACAAATCATTATTTCTAACCTTGTCAATGTCTTGACTCTATTTTCTATTCATTTCACAACATATGGTGGTGAATAAGTGTGACTTTTCATGGAAAACACAAAATTGTTTGGGTGATCCCAAACTTTTGAACGGTAGTGTATATGATATTAAACAAACACACTGTACCTCCTTTACTAAAATAAAATAATGTGAAATTTTACACAAACAAACAAACTTTAACCATCACACGTCACAACACACTAATGAAATCAGTGTCGTCCATGTCTTTGATGTAGTGTAACTTCTCACATGCACCATGCCCATCAGCAAGCTGCAGCGATGCAGTTAACGTTATACTAAAAACATACCGACTACTTACAAAAAACCGTGAATAGTTCCTCGCTCCATTTTCTCATCAGCACACCAACCAGATTTAATGTCAACAAAGCCGAACTGAAACGTGTGACAAGTCCAGACCTCTTTCAAACCTCAACCTCATCCTTCAACCTCAACCTCAAAACTTCAACCTCAACCTCAAACCTCAAACTGCAACCTCAAACCTCAACCTCATACCTCAACCTCAAATGTCAGCCTCAAACCTCAAACCCTCAACCTCAACCTCAAACCTCAAACTTCAACCTCAACCACAAACCTTCAACCTCAAACCTCAGCCTCAAACCTCAACCTCAAACCTCAGCCTCAAGTCTCAATACTTAACCTCAAACTTCAACCTCAAGTCTCAAACCTTAACCTCAAACTTCAACCTCAAACCTCAACCTCAACCACAGCTGCTATTCTGAGGTCTTCACAGCAGCTGATCCAAAAATAAAAGTAATTTCCAGTTGTCTGCTAAAAACGTAACTTGGGAGGCTATACCGGAGGTTGGTTTTCAAAATAAAAATATCAAAACGTGATCTGACATCGAGAACCAAGAGACATGGCCTGAACCGATACAAACAATACGCTCATCACGTATTGATCTGTGTACTGATATATATGTGTATTTCTATAGATCAACACAAACAGATACACATACAGACAAAGTAAAATGATACTGTTATGCTTTGTTATGTTTTCTTTTAGCCCTGTGATAGTCTGGCGGCCTGCCTGGGGTGTCTCCCTGCCAGCCCGCCCAGTGACTGCTGGGATAGGCTCCAGCGTCCCTGCTTCCCTGAGCAGGATAAGCGGTTTAGACGATGGATGTTGTGTTTGTTATGCTTGCTAACGACAAAACAGCTCATTCTTGTCCACCCTGCAGTCTGTATGCTTCACATCTACACATCCAAACAGAATACATGTGCTTTCTACACATCCAACCAGATCTTCACATCTACACATCCAGCCAGAATATACGTTTATACATACGCTTGCACTTAAGGGGACTCAAACAAAATCACAGTATTTGTCATTCCGAGGATAAGATGACTGTAAGGTCACAAATGTCTCGTCTACACTGCCCCGGCTGCCTGTACTGGACAGTGCAGATATATTTTGATATACTTTATTGATCCCCGTGGGGAAAATACTCAAATCTCTTACATACTGAACAAGGAGACTGAAGAAGTGAAGTTAAGCTGTTGCCTTTGCTCGCATTTTAGATCATTTAATTTATTCAATTAGATTATTTACCAGTTTTACAAGATCCAATTCAGCTCAATTCAATTTATTGTCATTAAAAAGAATGTGCAGGCACATGTTAAAAACTAAAAAAGGGCTGCAGCTTTGCCAAACAGTGCCAGAGAGACAGACACAGTATAAGATACACACACAGATGAAGACCAAAAGCTAAAAATAAGTTAAAAAAGAGCACAAATACAAACATATTTTAAAAAACAACACATTAAAAAAACATGACATTTGTCTGTAATTCCCTATTCTTTTTTTAGGTGTATTGTTGGCGGTTCGCAAATAACTACTTAGTGCATTACTGCTACCAACTGGACTGGTTAGAGGACCAAAATGTCTGTTAAAAAAAAATACATCTTCCCAATTAAACTAGCTATTTCTTGGGTTTCTGAGACTAAAATCCTCCCATAAGGTTGAACCAGTTCATCTGGACACAACGTTTACTGAGAGAAGCCTTTCATCATCATCTCAGTGACCTCTTCAGTCTCACCAGCCTGCAGGTACACCACCCGTATAAACAATACAGTGACTGCAGGTACCCCACCCTTATAAACAATAGTGACTGCAGGTGTCCCCACACTTATAAATAATACAGTGACTGCAGGTACCCCACCCTTATAAACAATACAGTTACTGCAGGTACCCCACCCTTATAAACAATACAGTGACTGCAGGTACCCTACCCTTATAAACAATACAGTGACTGCAGGTGTCCCCACACTTATAAATAATACAGTGACTGCAGGTACCCCACCCTTATAAACAATACAGTGACTGCAGGTACCCCACCCTTATAAACAATACAGTGACTGCAGGTACCCCACCCTTATAAACAATACAGTGATTGCAGGTACCCCACCCTTATAAACAATACAGTGATTGCAGGTACCCCACCCTTATAAACAATACAGTGACTGCAGGTACCCCACCCTTATAAACAATACAGTGATTGCAGGTACCCCACCCTTATAAACAATACAGTGATTGCAGGTACCCCACCCTTATAAACAATACAGTGACTGCAGGTACCCCACCCTTATAAACAATACAGTGACATAACGACCCAAACCAATGATCAGTTTCATATGCAGATTACCGTGACCATTAACTAGAGTTACAATGGCCACGCGTACTATTCACAGAGGATTGTGGAATGTTCGCAATCACAGCATTGTAAGATGGTGACAGATAATAATAATAATAATAATAATGACGATGATAATAATAATAAATGTATTTATTTAATAATTATTGATTATTTATTTATAATAAATAATTATAATTAATTTATAATAATAATAAACTTATAATAAATAATATTTCTTTATTATCATTATATTATATATTTATATATTATTATATTTATTTATTTATTATGTAATAATAATAATAATAACTTTATTTATACAGCGGCTGTTCTGTCCTCATTTCACACCTGTTCGCTCAACTAGACAGACAGCTAACAGCTAACATATCCAATGAACCTCAGAGGCAAGATGTAGTCCAGGCTTTTACTTGTCTTCAGTTCAGCAATGGAGTGTTACTCTTTTTTGTAAAACTGTAAATAAACATAAAATGTACATCATAAATGTGTCTTGTCGTTACATCTCATATTCCATACAAACAGATATGCACTAGCCTAGCCTATCAATCAGGTTACACAGAATAGCTCTTGAAGCTAACGTGGCTAACGCGATTTAAACAAGCATTCAAAACATTCTATTGATATATTCTTAAATACATTTCTAAGCCAATACTTACAAGCAAGGTTGTCACGAAGCCTTATGTCACTACTTACTGGAGCAACTTTGCTAAGAACATTCCTTGGTCAAAAGTGTGGTCATTGACTCACAAATACTTTATTACTAATAATATGAGAGGTTTCCTTTAAATGTTACATGCATTTTACCCTGCAAAGCATTTTCTCAAGAAATTTAAGGCTGATATAAATATACATTGTTCTTTTTGCTCAGCTCATCCAGAAATGGCGCCCCATCTTTTTTTGGCATCGTCAATATTCTAGGACTCCATGGAAAGATGTTTCAAAATGTATTAGTGACACCTTATATTGGATTTTGCATTGTTTTATGAGTATATTATTTTCATTGTTTTATAAGTATATTATTTTCGAATTCTTTGACTATGACAATAAATTTGAGGAAAGAGCATATACATATCATAAATCTATTGATTATTCTAGCTAAATTCTATATACATAAGCGCAAGTTTACAAACCAAAGACCCCCTTTTATTGTTTTTTATAAAGGTTATAAAGGTAAAATATAGATGTAAATGAATTGTGATCTTATCTGTTGTGTCTTCAATGTTTTTCTTTTCTTTTCCTTTTTATTATTTTTATCTTTTTAACTGGCCTACCCCCCTGGTATGTTTGTTTGGTCTGTAGTCATTCGTGTGGTAAAAATGTGACACGTGTACAACTCGTTGTTAAAGTCAATAAAGAAAAAAAAACTTCTGTCAATCAGCTTCCTGAATTAGAATGAACTTTGACCAGCAAAGTCACGGCCCTTTGACTACCACGTATTTACGAAATCATTTCTATTTTAAGGGAAGCTGCTAAATGGCGCAAAATCACCACAAATAACCCTAAATTAACACTAAAATTAGAATGCCATGACACTCCCCGCCTGGTATTGTGAGATAACACTACTAATTGAACTAATGATGCATTAACTTCACCATAAACACGGTTATGCAACAGTCGGTCTTTAGGTGACATGAGGAGCACCGTCTCGGACACAGGTCTCAAATAAGTCTTGACGGCTCCATCTTTTGCTATTTGTCTGGCCTCCTCTGGTGCACCATGAAACTACAAGTCTGGTCTTGGTCTTTGCTTTTAAACGACTCAACGATGTGAATGAGCAAGCTTATGGCCTTGATCAGCTTCTACCATGAAGAAAAGCATTCAAAACGCTGAGATCCAAGCTGAGAATCATAAGTGCACAGGTGAGTGACAAGTGCTCATATTTCAGTGTCTAAATCAGGGTCAACAAGGTCATATGCTTCAGCTTCTGGCTTTCTACCGGCGTGTGCCTATGTCGGCTGGGTTACAGCTTGTGGAGACGTAGTGCCACTGCGTTGGTTCTGAGGCTCTTCAGATACACTGCACTCTGTTACTAACATATACATAGAACCTCCTTGTCTGGTTGCTTATGTATCCTAAGACTACACAGCGCTCTGTATAGAATTCAGTAGCATCAAGAACAAAGTCCAGTTCGCTGGTGATGAGCTCTGCAATCTCTACAGCTAAAACAGCAGCATCCAGTTCTAATGTCGGGACTGTAAGAGCAGACTGTGGAGCTAATTTGAGGCTTCTCTTCTGCGTCAGTGATTTTGAGGTAGGCGACTGCTGCAATGGCTTTGACTGAGGCATCTGAGAACACATGTAGCTCTTTTCTGGTGGCTGTTGAAATTGTAGCAGCAGCATATGGTCTCAGAATGTGTAGCTGTTTGAGATCACTGAGAGAGCTTCTCCATGCATTCCACTCTGCTTTCCTTTCTACGGGTAGTGGCGAGTCCCAAACTAGGGCCTCGCTTGAGAGCTCCCTGAGCAGCATTTTTCCCTGGATGGTTACTGGTGCAGCAAATCCTAACGGATCAAAAAGTCCATTGATGGTGGCTAGGACACCTCTGTGCGTGTAGGGTTTTGCTGAGTCAGCAACTTGAAAGGCGAAAGTGTCTTTCATTAGGTCCCATCTAAGACCGAGGCTTCGCTGAATGGGTGTTGCTTCAGCATCCAGGTTTAGATCTTTAAGCCCCTTGGCACGGTCATTGACAGGAAATGCTTCCATGACCTCAATGCTGTTAGATGCAACTTTGTGAAGATGAAGGTTGCATGTGGCAAGCATCTTCTGCTGTAGGCCTCGACAAGAGTCCGTCGTCAACATAGAACTCCCTCTCAACGAAGCGTCGTGCATCTGACCCGAATTCTTCTTCACCATGAGCTGCAGCATGACAAAGACCATATATAGCAACTGAAGGGGACAGGCTGTTACCAAACATGAACTTTCATTCGATACTCACAGAAGTCGTTAGCAGGATCATTGTGGTCATGCCACAGGACATGGAGAAAATCTCGACGGTATTCTCTCACGACAAAGCTGTGAAATATCTGTTCTGTCCACAGTTACTGCTATGACCTCACGCCTGAACCACAGCAGGACTCCTACCAAGCTTTTATTTAGGTCGGGTCCAGTCAGGAGGACATCGTTGAGGGAGACATCATGACACTTTGCACTTGAATCAAAAACCACTCTGATCTGGCCTGGCTTCTGCAGATGGTAAACACCAAAGATGGGTAAATACCAACATTCCTTTCCCTTTTGGAGTGGAGGAGCAGGCTCAACATGGTCACGATCAAATATGTTTTGCATGAAGGTGAGAAAGTGGTTCATCATCTCAGGCCTTCTCCCCAGTGTGCACTGAAGAGTTGTCAGCCGTGTGAGGACCTGGTCCTGATTGTAAGAAAGGCGCTGGTGGGATGTTCTGAAAGGGAGTGGCGCCACCCAGCTGTTGCCATCACCCACGTACATCTCTCTGTGCATGACATCCAGGAAAAGTCTGTCTTGAACAGAGAGCCGTATTTTGTTGTCTTCCTTGGATGTATTAAAGACGGTTTCCCCTAGAGTGCATTCATAGGGTGTAAGCATTTCAGGAATGGGAAAGAATCTGTGCTCAGACTTGGACCCACACTGCTCTATGACATGAACTTTGTTTGGGCATGGGCTGAAGAAGGAAGGGC
The DNA here is from genome assembly GCF_029633865.1 of Lampris incognitus. Lineage (NCBI taxonomy): Eukaryota > Metazoa > Chordata > Actinopteri > Lampriformes > Lampridae > Lampris > Lampris incognitus. Next base: position 27,881,967 of record NC_079231.1, on the reverse strand, counting down.
GTTTGTTTTCAGGGATGTTGGTGCAGTAAATATGAACAGCTGCTGGCTTGTGAGTGTCCCCTAAGCAGACGTTGCCTATGATAACCCATCCCAAGTCTAATCTCTGTGCATATGGGGCATTGTGTGGACCGTTCCGTTGCTCTCTCACCTTGTGAACTCTAAGTAGGTCTCAACCCAGGAGGAGGAGGATCTTAGCTTAAGGATCGAGAGGTGGGATAGAGTGTGCTATTGGCTTGAGCTGAGGGTGATGTAGTGCTGCCTCAGGAGTTAGTATTTCAGCTCTATCACTTGGAGTGTTGTTGCACTCGATCAACTTAGGCAGTGTGACTGTCGTAGCTCCATCTAGTGATTCCACCACAAAGCCTATAGCCCTTCTCTCAGTTATCTCTGTTTTTCCAGCACATGTGCGGAGTGCAGATAGTGAATCAGTCCCCTTGATGCTGTACATGTCAAAGAAGTCAGAACTGGCAAGAGACCGGTTACTTTGGTCGTCAAGCACAGCATATGCTCTTGTCACTCTTTCTAGATGTGCTTTAGGGAAGACCTTCACTAAGCATATCTTGGAGCAGGACCTTGTGCTCTGACCCTCTCCACAGACCTCAATGCAGTTTGACGAGACAGCAGGCTGAGATGTTGTTTCTGTTCCCTCCCCGCCATGCCCAGGAAGTGGAGACGGCGGCGGTCCAGGATGAAGAGCAGAGATGTGGTTCTCTCTTTCACACTCTCTACACTTGATGGCTGCGTTGCAGTCCTTGGCCATGTGGCTGGTTGAGGAGCAGCATCTAAAACAAACACCATTGTCCTTAAGAAACGCCTTATGCTCTTCAATATGTTTGATGCGGAACCCTCTGCAGCACTTGAGGGGATACAGCTTCTTATGGAGAGGGCACTGTCTCTCAACATCACCTGCTTTATAGCTAAAACCTTCCTGCTTGTCCTTCTCCTGTGGTATATTAGTCGTGCGATCAGAAACTGGGCTTTTGTATGGTCTCTTTACAGATGCATCTGACCTGAGGTGATCTGTAATACCCGTTGTCAGCCTGAAACCTGGGTCGTTGTGTGCTCGTGTTTCTTTGCAGATGAAATTGCAGAAGAATGAGAATGGAGGAAAGGTCACGCCATGGCCAGCCTTATACTTAAAACCCTGAGAGAGCCACCATTCTTGGATCTTGTGCAGTAACTTGTCAACTACTGGGTTGATACCACGTGCTGTGTCGAGATAGCTTAGGCCAGGGAGGCGACCCTCTAATTTGGCAGCTTCTACCTTTTGCAGGAGATCGCCAAGCTCTCTCAGCTTCACTGGATCTTTGCCACTGACCTTTGGAAAGTTCATGAGCCTGTCAAAGAGTAATTTCCCAATTATTTCTGGAACCCCAAAGCATTCTTCTAAACGCTGCCAGGCTTTGCTTAATTCAGCAGGAGGATGACTAACATGCACTGCTCTTATTCTCCTTACATGTTTTGCAGATTCCTGCCCTGGCCACTTAATGAGGAGGTCCAGCTCTTCACTGGTGCTGAGCTGCAATCCATCAGTCGCATTAAGGAAAGAAGATTTCCACGCCCAGTAGTTCTCAGGGCAGTCATCAAACTTTGTAAGACCAGAGGTGAGGTGAATGGCTCTTTTGGATTAGCACTGCTGCGTTGGCTGACGGAGATGAAGCAGGTTATTTGACCTTTGACGCGATACTGGCCTAGAAATGCTCTCATTCCTCATGTTGGAGACACAAGTGCCTGCGTGAGTGGTGAAGTGTTGTCTGGGTGGAGTCCCAGGTCTCTTTATGTGAACAATAGGCTCTATGGGCTGTGAATAAAGGTTGACGCTCTCAGCTGGTGGCAGTTGCTGCTGTTCAACATACTGGCGTGTTCTTTCAGTGGCCTCTTCAATAGCTGAGTGTCTTATCACCTTTTTCAAACCTTTGCTGCTGCTTCGAGCACACTAGCCTCAGCAACGGCTGCTGCCACCTCCTTTTCATGCTTCAGTGTGTTCAATCTTGCGTCTATGTGGGCTTTTTCAGTCATCATTTCGGATTCTATTTTAGCAAAGTTAGCTCGTGCGCAGGCTGCTTCAACTTTAGCGCGAGCCGCAGCAGCTCTGCTAGCTGTTGATCTGCTGGATGGTATAGAGGCAACTGATCTGGTTTTAACAGTGGATCGCTGTGTTTCTTCAGATCCCTGCTTTACTTCCATCATTCAGTGCTGCCGTGAGCCTAGCGTGAGCAGTGGTGAAGATGATGAGAAGCGTTGGGACTGAAGACCACTCTTCTTGGGTAGTTCTGCCCGCTGTGAGGTTGCTTTTTTACTGTTCTGTCCTCATTTTGCGCCCGTTCGCTCAACTAGACAGCCAGCTAACAGCTAACAGCTAACACATCCAATGGACCTCAGAGGCAAGATGGAGTTTCCAGGCTTTTACTTGTCTCCAGTTCAGCAATGGAGTATTATTCTTCTTTCTTTTTTTTTTTAAGAAAAGTCTTCCCAAGGCATGAACGCTTTCAAGAGAGTTGGTAAGAAATGTAAAAGATTTCCTAGAGAACAGCGTAATCACACAACTTCTATGAACCAGCTTCCTGAATTAGAATGAACTTTGACCGGCGACCGGCCCTTTGACTACCACGTATTTACGAGATAATTTCTATTTTAAGGGAAGCCAGTAGATGGCGCAAAAACACCACAAATAACACCACATTGCCACTAAAATAAGAATGCCATGACAGCGGCTTTCAAAACAGTTACAAGGTGTTTTACAATACAAGATAAAATAGTAAACATAATCAAGAAAAAAAACATAATAAAAACATAAAGCATCAGACCTGATCTGCTTTACAAAACAAGGTAAAACAGTCAGGATAAACATCACAAGAACACAATTAAAACACAGAACCTGATAAAACAAAGTGTATGGTTATAACAAGTGAAATAAAAGTGATAAAAGGGAAATGTAAAATTGGCCAACAACAGATTTACTCTAAAAAGCCTTCTTGTAAAAGTTAAGTTTTAAGAAGTGATTTAAAAGAAGGCAGTGAGTTTGCTAGCCTGAGATCCTCAGGTAGGAAGTTCCACAGCTGTGGGGCTCTTCCAGAAAAAAAAAACAAGGCTGGCTGAGGGAACAGTTAGAAAGGACCTGGCTGAGGGGCCAGGCCCATGGGGTGGGAGTAAATCTGTGGTATGGGTCATTCTCAATCACGTGACTTGTTCATTGACAACGAACAGGTCCGCCATGTTGGAGGACAGCTGGACCTCAGCAAGGTGTTCCACCGTTCACACCGAGGTTCTCACTGTCCATCTGCGTTTACAAGAACCACATTTTAAGCGAGAATCGGACAAATGCACGGAAATAAAACAAAGCCGTTTTAAGGAAATAAAACAGCCACTCCTTGAAAAACAGTTTGCGAAATAAATTTTACAAGGTTCTGGCCTGACCGCGCAAAGGGTCCGATTGGAAACGGCGCAGAAATTAACCACTGTAAGGTGTGAAGCGCGAGAGCTGTTGTGTATGAATCACACCGTGAAACACATCCTGTCACTCCGGCCGTCACAACACGCTCAGCATGGCGCAGCGACAACAACACGGACAGCGGCGTCGTAGTGGGGAGAAAAAGGGGAAGGACCCACCAAAGGCCAGAAAGGAGGGGGGGGCGCTCGGGAGGCCTGGAATTAAAAGTTGTTTTCGTTTTGTTTTTTTGTTTGCAAATGTTTGTTTCCAACTAATTAGTGTCATAACTTCAGTTAAAATTGGCTCAATACATCGGTTGAGGTAAGTGGTGCCTTAAGTGGGTATGTTATGAAGATTCTAAGGGCGCCAGACTAGCCAGACTACTGAAAAGTACAATAAATAAATCAGTTTTTAAAAAATCAGTCATTCTTCAGAAGTGTTATTAAAATGACATAATGATTTAAAACGTACATTGAAATGGTTTGTTTGTAAAAAAAAAATCTAGTTAACAGCATCTGTTTTGAACCCCGAACCCTCCCTCCCTCCCCATAAATGGTTTAGTCAACATCTCAGTTTTGTCGAAGACCTCTCTGATTCGCGATCCACGGGAAGGAGAGATCCACAGGAAAGAGCCCACGGGAAGGAGAGATCCACAGGAAAGAGCCCACGGGAAGGAGAGATCCACGGGAAGGAGAGATCCACAGGAAAGAGCTCACGGGAAGGAGAGATCCACGGGAAGGAGAGATCCACAGGAAAGAGCCCACAGGAAGGAGAGATCCACAGGAAAGAGCCCACGGGAAGGAGAGATCCACAGGAAGGAGCCCACGGGAAGGAGAGATCCACAGGAAGGAGAGATCCACGGGAAGGTGAGATCCACAGGAAGGAGAGATCCACAGGAAAGAGCCCACGGGAAGGAGAGATCCACAGGAAGGAGCCCACGGGAAGGAGAGATCCACAGGAAGGAGAGATCCACGGGAAGGAGAGATCCACAGGAAGGAGAGATCCACAGGAAAGAGCCCACGGGAAAGAGACCACAGGAAGGAGCCCACGGGAAGGAGAGATCCACAGGAAGGAGAGATCCACAGGAAAGAGCCCACGGGAAGGAGAGATCCACAGGAAGGAAAGATCCACAGGAAAGAGCCCACAGGAAAGAGACCACAGGAAGGAGAGATCCACAGGAAGGAGAGATCCACAGGAAAGAGCCCACAGGAAAGAGCCCACAGGAAAGAGACCACAGGAAGGAGCCCACGGGAAGGAGAGATCCACAGGAAAGAGCCCACAGGAAAGAGACCACAGGAAGGAGACCACAGGAAGGAGCCCACGGGAAGGAGAGATCCACAGGAAGGAGAGATCCACAGGAAGGAGAGATCCACAGGAAAGACCCCACAGGAAAGAGCCCACAGGAAAGAGACCACAGGAAGGAGAGATCCACAGGAAGGAGAGATCCACAGGAAAGAGCCCACAGGAAAGAGACCACAGGAAGGAGACCACAGGAAGGAGCCCACGGGAAGGAGAGATCCACAGGAAGGAGAGATCCACAGGAAGGAGAGATCGAATGGGAAAGAGCCCACAGGAAAGAGCCCACAGGAAAGAGACCACAGGAAGGAGCCCACGGGAAGGAGAGATCCACAGGAAGGAGAGATCCACAGGAATGAGAGATCCACAGGAAAGAGCCCACAGGTTCAGTCTGGGCTACGGTGGTCTCACGTTCCTTTTTGTTAAGAGCATTTTATATGTAAATTTGTCAAACGAAGAAGATGGGTCCCTTATTGGAGAAGCTGCTGATGAGGGGACTGTTGGGCAAGCTGGTAGCATGGGATGAAGGTAGAGGGAGGGGTTTAATGTTTAGAGAAGTCAGGAAAATAATAGAATAATTATTTGATTAATTAAATAAATAAAGGGGGCTCAGTCATATTCTTTACAGGGGCGTAAAATCCCTGGCGGCACCCCTGGTTGAGGGACTTAAAGAAAATAGTGGAGGCACTCTGAGGCCCCTCTCACCACTCTCTGAGGCCCCTCTCAACCCTTACAAAAGGTGCAAAATGGTTTAGTCCGCCCCTCACGAGCACCTCTCAATGCAGCTCATCTAGTCTTGTCATGAGTGACAGCTGACACAAGCACACAGAGTCACGTCTTTCCCAAAGAAAGAAAAATCTGGGTTCCAGAAAAGAAAAGGAAAAAAAGGAAAGGGAGAGAAGGCAAAATGAGGGAAAACAACTGCTGAGTTTACTGTGGAATAAACATCACGGGTGTCAGCATCAGCACCCTAAGGTGCATCAAAGTTTGAAGTGATACTATACATTTTTGTAATTACTGCAAGATAAGTTAAGTTAAGGTTAGGTTAAGTGAGGTTAAAATAGATTAATGTACTGTGATGGTAAATCATATACAGTATGTTAGAACTCAAAAAAGCGATGCGTGGGTGACAAAAGAGGAAAGGGGCCCACAGACACTGCTTATGTATAGGGCCCAGAATTTTGTGGTACACCCCTGCCTATGGATTGCAGCCGTTGTCCTCCAACATGGCGGATGTGTCGCCATCACATGATATGTGACATAATATGAGAATAACCCATGTAGGTAGGTGAGAGGCCACATAGGGCTTTAAAAGTAATTAGCCAAAGTTTAAAATCAATCCTATACCTGACAGGTGCGTAGCATACAATTATGTCAATTCTCTGTGATTTTCTTTCTACTCCAGCGGAGCAGTTAATTACCATCGCCAAAAATGCCAAACACTTCACCCGGTCCTTCTATTTCAAAAGCAAAACTCAGCATGCTTTCTGACTGACTTGGGTTCTTGTCTAGCATCATTCTCGTTTCCCTCCATTCTTTTAGCAGCTTCAGCAGACGACAATCCCTTTTCTGTTCTCATCTTATTCACCTTCTCTTCCTTAATTCTTTTTGGACACTGAGCTGACCCTATCACGTACCTTGCAGTGCAGGCACTTTGCGTGCCCTTTCTCAACTTCACGATCTTCCACATTGTAGTTGTCCTTCCCACATCTCCCACATCTTCTGACTCCATTACATACTGCTGCAACATGTCCACGTTGTTGACACCAAAAACATCTGAGAGGAGCTCTCTCACACGGCCTCACCCTGTAACTCACACAATCAAGGTTCATTCTTTCCATCAATTCCCCTTCAAAAGTCAAACGCCCAGCCTTACCCTCCTCCTTCTTGGAATCTAGTAATTCTTCTTGCCCCACACACACCTGCAACACCCTGAAATGACTCAGCCTCTGCTGACAGTGGAACGTCACGTGTCACTCCCTTCTTCTCTGCTTTTAATCCGAGTAGGAAACTGGTCTCAGAGATACCTTCTAAATGCTCTGATCTTAAGGGCTCTGTGTCTCTGATGCTTTGATATACAATCCATCAGGAATCAGGAACGATTCATCTGTCATCTCATTTCATAACAATAATAACTATAGGGATATTAAAGCACACAGTCAGAAAGCCTTACAGTGGGCAGCTAAGCTCCAATATTCATAAGGATTTTGCATTTTGTGATAAAAGCATCAAACTTGGTACATATGTAGCTTAATATATTTAGAAGAGATCTGGATATGGAACTACTGAAAATTAACCCCATAGTGGCCATGGCAGGCATGGACGTTATTAGATCACTATGTATATACATAGTGATCAATTTAGGGGGGCCACAGCGCCCCTAAATTTCATATCAGCCATTATGACAAGCAGAGGAGAATGATACCTTTCCAGAGATGCCAATATTATTGTTCTAGTCCAAACAGAACCGGAGATATGCTATTTTACATATCGAATGGCACCAATGCATGTAAAAAAAACTAAGTGGATAAGCAGTTACTTTTGTAAATAAAAAAACAATAAAAAAAATAAACAATGTTGAAGTAATGAATTGTGTATTATTTCCTGCAGTCGCTGGTTCTAAACCTTGCCCAACAGAAGAGGAGTGTTTAGGTATAGATGTCTATACATAGTGTATAGATGAATAGAGGAGTGTTTAGGTACAGGTGATTATACAGAGTGTATAGATGAATAGAGGAGTGTTTAGGTATAGGTGTCTATACATAGGGTATAGATGAATAGAGGAGTGTTTAGGTATAGGTGTCTATACATAGTGTATAGATGAATAGAGGAGTGTTTAGGTATAGGTGTCTATACATAGTGTATAGATGAATAGAGGAGTGTTTAGGTACAGGTGATTATACAGAGTGTATAGATGAATAGAGGAGTGTTTAGGTATAGGTGTCTATACATAGGGTATAGATGAATAGAGGAGTGTTTAGGTATAGGTGTCTATACATAGTGTATAGATGAATAGAGGAGTGTTTAGGTATAGGTGTCTATACATAGTGTATAGATGAATAGAGGAGTGTTTGGGTACAGATGTCTATACATAGTGTATAGATGAATAGAGGAGTGTTTAGGTAAATATGTCTATACAGACTGTATAGATGAATAGAGGAGAGTTTAGGTATAGGTGTCTATACATAGTGTATAGATGAATAGAGGAGTGTTTAGGTATAGGTGTCTATACAAAGTGTATAGATGAATAGAGGAGTGTTTAGGCATAGATATCTATACATAGTGTATAGATTAATAAAGGATGGTTTAGGTACAGATGTCTATACATAGTGTATAGATGAATAGAGGAGTGTTTAGGTATAGGTGTCTATACAAAGTGTATAGATGAATAGAGGAGTGTTTAGGCATAGATGTCTATACATAGTGTATAGATGAATAGAGGAGTGTTTAGGGATAGATGTCTACACATAGTGTATAGATGAATAGAGGAGTGTTTAGGTATAGGTGTCTATACATAGTGTATAGATGAATAGAGGAGTGTTTAGGTATAGATGTCTATACAAAGTGTATAGATGAATAGAGGAGTGTTTAGGTGCAGCTGTCTATACATAGTGTATAGATGAATAGAGGAGTGTTTAGGTATAGGTGTCTATACATAGTGTATAGATGAATAGAGGAGTGTTTAGGTATAGGTGTCTATACAAGTGTATAGATGAATAGAGGAGTGTTTAGGCATAGATATCTATACATAGTGTATAGATTAATAAAGGATGGTTTAGGTACAGATGTCTATGCATAGTGTATAGATGAATAGAGGAGTGTTTAGATATAGGTGTCTATACATAGTGTATAGATGAATAGAGGAGTGTTTAGGTATAGGTATCTATACATAGTGTATAGATGAATAGAGGAGTGTTTAGGTATAGGTGTCTATACATAGTGTATAGATGAATAGAGGAGTGTTTAGGTATAGGTGTCTATACAGAGTGTATAGATGAATAGAGGAGTGTTTAGGTATAGATGTCTATACATAGTGTATAGATAAATAGAGGAGTGTTTAGGTATAGGTGTCTATACATAGTGTATAGATGAATAGAGGAGTGTTTAGGTATAGGTGTCTATACATAGTGTATAGATGAATAGAGGAGTGTTTAGGTACATATGTTTATACAGACTGTATAGATGAATAGAGGAGTGTTTAGCTATAGGTGTCTGTACATAGTGTATAGATGAATAGAGGAGTGTTTGGGTACAGATGTCTATACATAGTGTTTAGATGAATAGAGGAGTGTTTAGGTACATATGTCTATACAGACTGTATAGATGAATAGAGGAGTGTTTAGGTATAGGTGTCTATACATAGTGTATAGATGAATAGAGGAGTGTTTAGGTATAGGTGTCTATACAGAGTGTATAGATGAATGGAGGAGTGTTTAGGTATAGTGTCTATACATAGTGTATGGATGAACAGAGGAGTGTTTAGGTACAGGTGTCTATACATGGTGTAAAGATGAATAGAGGAGTGTTTAGGTATAGATGTCTATACAAAGTGTATAGATGAATAGAGGAGTGTTTAGGTATAGGTGTCTATACATAGAGTATAGATGAATAGAGGAGTGTTTAGGTATAGATGTCTATACATAGTGTATAGATGAAAAGAGGAGTGTTTAGGTACGGATGTCTATACATAGTGTATAGATGAATAGAGGAGTGTTTAGGTATAGGTGTCTATACATAGTGTATAGATGAATAGAGAAGTGTTTAGATATAGATGTCTATACATAGTGTATAGATGAATAGAGCAGTGTTTAGGTATAGGTGTCTATACAGAGTGTATAGATGAATAGAGGAGTGTTTAGGTATAGATGTCTATATATAGTGTATAGATGAATAGAGGAGTGTTTAGGTACAGATGTCTATACATAGTGTATAGATGAATAGAGGAGTGTTTAGGGATAGATGTCTATACATAGTGTAGAGATGAATAGAGGAGTGTTTAGGTAGAGGTGTCTATACAAAGTGTATAGATGAATAGAGGAGTGTTTAGCTATAGATGTCTATACATAGTGTATAGATGAATAGAGGAGTGTTTGGGTACAGATGTCTATACAGAGTGTATAAATGAATAGAGGAGTGTTTAGGTACATATGTCTATACAGAGTGTATAGATGAATAGAGGAGTGTTTAGGTATAGGTGTCTATACATAGTGTATAGATGAATAGAGGAGTGTTTAGGTATAGGTGTCTATACAGAGTGTATAGATGAATAGAGGAGTGTTTAGGTATAGGTGTCTATACAGAGTGTATAGATGAATAGAGGAGTGTTTAGGTATAGTGTCTATACAGAGTATATAGATGAATAGAGAAGTGTTTCGGTATAGGTGTCTATACATAGTGTATAGATGAATAAAGGATTGTTTAGGTATAGGTGTCTATACATAGTGTATAGATGAATAAAGGATTGTTTAGGGGTGTCTATACATAGTGTATAGATGAATAGAGGAGTGTTTAGGTACAGGTGTCTATACATAGTATATAGATAAATAACGTCTCAACAGGGACTGGCAACTTAGTTTTTTTACATGCATTGGTGCCATCCGATATGTAAAATGGCATATCTTTGGTTCTTTTTTGACTAGAACAATAATATTGGAATCTCTGGAAAGGCAACATTGTCCCCTGTCTTGTCATAATAGCTAATATGAAAGTTAGGGAGGCCACAGCCCCACTAAAAGTGATCTAATAATGTCCATGCCTGCCATGGCCACTACGGGCTTAATTTTCAGTGGCTCCATATCCAAATTTCTTCTAAATATATTAAGCTACATATGTACCAAGTTTGATGCTTTTATCACAAAATGCACAATTTTATGCTAAGTTGCCCCACTATTAAGCTGGCATGCACTCGGTATCTTGGCCCATTGGACACACCGGCAGGGTGGCTCAACGTCAGCATGAGCGGTTGAGCTCTGGTCCTTCGGTTTAACAGCAGCCTCTAAGCTTGCTACCCCATCCCGCTGCTGATGGATGTTTTGTCTGTTTCCAAAGCCAAATCAATTCAAAATGGACACAATAAAACAAAACCCTCACTTATTGGGTTTTTATATTTCAGGAAGCAAGTTCAATCAGCAACACATGTGTTTACTCAGGCTTTAATTTACTACTTAATATCATGCCCACAAGAGGCAGCTGAATGGTAGAACTCATACAGATGACGACAGAGGTCCATGCTTACTGCAGGTACTTGTGCACATGAAATGAAACGAAATATTGTTTCCCCCAGCCCACAATGGGGGGAAATGACATTTATATGATAACCATGATAACAATGACAACCATCTGATTTCTACTTATCCTGATCAATCGTACCAATCGATCGATCCAAGTTTTCCCCTACAAACTTTCCAACCTCATGTGGGTCCTTGAAAATCCCGTTTTCTCATCACGGCTATCATCCCAACGATAGTCTCCTCTGTTCCTACGTTAAATGATGCACTTATTGTAAGTCGCTTTGTATAAAAGTGTCAGCTAAATGACTGGAATGTAATTTCATGTAATGTAGTAGATACTGTATGCATGGTAATAGTAGTAGTAGATACTGTATGTATGGTTAGTAGTAGCTACTGTATGCATGGTAGGGGTAGTAACAGTAGTAGTAGTAGTAGTAGTAGTAGATACTGTATCATCATCATCATCATTACATTTATGTAGCACTTTTCTAGACACCCAAAGCGCTTAACCATGTATGCATGGTTAGTAGTAGTAGTAGCTACTGTATGCATGGTAGTAGTAGTAGTAGTAGATACTGTATGCATGGTTATTAGTAGATACTGTATGCATGGTTAGTAGTAGATACTGTATGCATGGTTAGTAGTAGTAGTAGTAGTAGTAGTAGTACATACTGTATGCATGGTTAGTAGTAGTAGTAGTAGCTACTGTACGCATGGTTAGTAGTAGTAGTAGCTACTGTATGCATAGTAGTAGCAGTAGTAGTAGCAGTAGTGGTAGTAGTAGCAGATACTGTATCCATAGTTAGTAGTAGTAGAAGATACTGTATGCATGGTTAGTAGTAGTACTGTATGCATGGTAAGTAGTAGTAGGAGATGCTGTATGCATGGTTAGTAGTAGTACTGTATGCATGGTAAGCAGTAGTACAAGATACTGTATACATGGTTAGTAGTAGTACTGTGTGCATGGTAAGTAGTAGTAGAAGATACTGTATGTATGGTTAGTAGTAGTACTGTATGCATGGTAAGTAGTAGCAGAAGATACTGTATGCATAGTTAGTAGTAGTAATAGATACTGTATGCATGGTAAGTAGTAGTTGGAGATACTGTATGCATGGTTAGTAGTAGTACTGCATGTATGGTAAGTAGTAGTAGAAGATACTGTATGCATGGTTAGTAGTAGTAATAGATACTGTTTGCATGGTAAGTAGTGGTAGCAGATACTGTATGCATGGTTAGTAATAGTATTGTATGCATGGTAAGTAATAGCAGAAGATACTGTATGCATGGTTAGTAGTAGTAATAGACACTGTATGCATGGTAAGTAGTAGTAGGAGATACTGTATGCATGGTTAGTAGTAGTAATGTATGCATGGTAAGTAGTAGTAGAAGATACTGTATGCATGGTTAGTAGTAGTAGAAGATACTGTATGTATGGTTAGTAGTAGTACTGTATGCATGGTAAGTAGTAGCAGAAGATACTCTATGCATGGTTAGTAGTAGTAATAGATAATGTATGCATGGTAAGTAGTAATAGGAGATACTGTATGCATGGTTAGTAGTCGTACTGTATGTATGGTAAGTAGTAGTAGAAGATACTGTATGCATGGTTAGTAGTCATACTGTATGCATGGTTAGTAGTCGTACTGTGTGTATGGTTTGTAGTAGTATTGTGTATGGTTAGTAGTAGTACTGTGTGCATGGTTAGTAGTAGTACTGTATGTATGGTAAGTACTAGTAGAAGATACCGTATGCATGGTTAGTAGTAGTACTGTGTGTATGGTTAGTAGTGGTACTGTGTGTATGGTTAGTAGTGGTACTGTGTGTATGGTTAGTAGTAGTACTGTGTGTATGTTTAGTAGTGGTATTGTGTGCATGGTTAGTAGTAGTACTGTATGTGTGGTAAGTTCTAGTAGAAGATACCGTATGCATGGTTAGTAGTGGTACTGTGTGTATGGTTAGTAGTGGTACAGTGTGTATGGTTAGTAGTGGTACTGTGTGCATGGTTAGTAGTAGTACTGTGTGTATGGTTAGTAGTGGTACTGTGTGTATGGTTAGTAGTGGTACTGTGTGTATGGTTAGTAGTAGTACTGTGTGTATGGTTAGTAGTTGTACTGTGTGTATGGTTAGTAGTGGTACTGTGTGCATGGTTAGTAGTAGTACTGTGTGTATGGTTAGTAGTGGTACTGTCTGCATGGTTAGTAGTGATACTGTGTGTATGGTTAGTAGTGGTACTGTGTGCATGGTTAGTAGTAGTACTGTGTGTATGGTTAGTAGTGGTACAGTGTGTATGGTTAGTAGTGGTACTGTGTGCATGGTTAGTAGTAGTACTGTGTGTACGGTTAGTAGTGGTACTGTGTGTATGGTTAGTAGTAGTACTGTGTGCATGGTTAGTAGTGGTACTGTGTGTATGGTTAGTAGTAGTATTGTGTGTACGGTTAGTAGTGGTACTATGTGCATGGTTAGTAGTAGTACTGTGTGCATGGTTAGTAGTAGTACTGTGTGTATGGTTAGTAGTGGTACTGTGTGCATGGTTAGTAGTGGTACTGTGTGTACGGTTAGTAGTGGTACTGTGTGTATGGTTAGTAGCGTTACTGTGTGTACGGTTAGTAGTGGTACTGTGTGCATGGCAAACTGACTGGCGGTATCAGAAGGCGTCGTTGCTCTACTCTCTTGTCTTGAAACACAAATAGCACAGGACTTACTCTGTGTATGCATACCTCAAGACTACCAGGCATTACGACAGATAATTATTACCTTTCTCTTGGTGTTGTCAGCAGCGCTGAAGAGATGCGTTACTCCCTTGTTTTTCCCATCGAACTGTTTCCACTTCCGGCGCAGGGTAATGGCGCATTTCGGTGCAGACCTGGCCAAACACCGTCATTTCAACAACGACGTAAATCAAACATTCCTTTAATCAACGTGTAACTGTGCGCCCGAGCCGCTTTAACAAGGGGGGCAGCAGAGGCACGAGCGGAAACCATCTCGCTGCTGCTGTTACGCGTCATAACGATGCACCGGAAGTGAGCCTTTTTTATTGCACGACTTTCGACATTTTAAAGAAAGCACGTTTTATTTGAACTCCGAGAGGACTTAAAACGACTGGACTTTGAACTCCCCCGGTCTGTACCCGTGTATGACAATTGTATACCTGTTTGTTGTAATGAAATTTTTTAAACGTTTTTTATTGCACAATTTCTCATTTACAAACAATGACTTTAACGTCTTCGTATTAGAGCAATAGGATCAAGTGCATACAAAAAGAAGACAGGGAAAAAAACAAGTCAAAACAGGCAAGATGTTGAAATAATATTTACTACAACTACTACTACTACTGCTGCTGCTGCTGTTTTCGGCTGTTCCCGTTAGGGGGCGCCACAGCGGATCATCCGTTTCCATTTCTTCCTTCCTCTGTCACACCAGCCACCTGCATGTCCTCCCTCACCACATCCATAAACCTCTTTGGCCTCCCTCTTCTCCTCTTCCCTGGCAGCTCCATATTTAGCATCCTTCTCCCAGTATACTCAGCATCTCTCCTCCACACATGTCCAAACCATCACAATCTTGCCTCTCTTGCTTTGTCTCCAAACCATCCAACCTGAGCTGTCCCTCTAATATACTCGATCCTAATCCTGTCCTTCATCACTGCCAATGAAAATCTTATCATCTTCAACTCTGCCATCTTCAGCTCCTCCTCCTGTCTTTTCATCAGTGCCACTGTCTCCAAACCATACAACATAGCTGGTCTCACTACCATCTTGTAAACCTTCCCTTTAACTCTTGCTGGTACCCTTCTGTCACAAATCACTCCTGACACTCTTCTCCACCCACTCCACCCTGCCTGCACTCTCTTCTTCACCTCTCTACTGCACTCCCCGTTACTTTGGACAGTTGACCCCAAGTATTTAAACTCAAACGCCGTCATCACCTCTACTCCTTGCATCCTCACCATTCCACTTTCCTCCCTCTCATTCACGCATGTGTATTCCGTCTTACTTCTACTAACTTTGATTCCTCTTCTCTCCAGTGCATACCTCCACCTCTCCACGCTCTCCTCACCCTGCACCCCACTCTCACTACAGATCACAATGTCATCCACAAACATCATCGTCCATGGAGACTCCTGCCTGATCTCGTCCGTCAACCTGTCCATCACCACTGCAAACAAGAAAGGGCTCAGAGCCTATCCTTGATGTAATCCACCTCCACCTTGAACCCATCTGATATTCCAACCACACACCTCACCACTGTCACACTTCCCTCATACATATCCTGCACCGCTCCTGCATACTTCTCTGCAACTCCCGACTTCCTTATACAATACCACACCTCCTCTCTCGGCACCCTGTCATAAGCCTTCTCTAAATCCACAAAGACACAATGTAACTCCTTCTGGCCTTCTCTATACTTCTCCATCAACATTCTCAAAGCAAACATCACTTCTGTGCTGCTCTTTCATGGCATGAAACCATACTGCTGCTCGCTGATCATCACCTCTCCTCTTAACCTAGCTTCTATTACTCTTTCCCATATCTTCATGCTGTGCTGATCAACTTTATACCTCTGTAGTTGTTACAGTTCTGCACATCGCCCTTACTCTTGAAAATCGGTACCAGTATGCTTCTTCTCCACTCCTCAGGCCTCCTCTCACTTTCCATTATTAAAATAAACTACTATTAATATAAATACTATTAATATAAAAAAATAATGGGCTAAGGCTTTTGGGCAAATCATATTCTGCTATTGTGCTAAAAAGTGTCCTTGCATTGTTATTTTTCATGACTTTAAGGCCCTTTATATAGGGAAGACAATAATTGTGAAATCTACTAAACCTAATTTTCACTTTCATATATTTTGATTTGTGTGAGCCAAGTTGTGCTGGTTTTGAGCATTTGTGGTCAAATCGAAAACTCAGGCGATGGCAAGTCCAGCCCCTTACAAATAAGATGAGATGAGATAAGATGTACCTTTACTGATCCCCGTAGGAGAATTTGAATTTGACACAGCAGCACGAGGGGAACATCAAAGACAAGAAAGTTTAACATGAGTACAATGCATAAAAAAAATTAAGTGAAAAATTAAGTAAGATAAAATCGTAATACTAGATACAATAAAATTGTCTGTGTTTCTATGTATATACACATGAGGCTGTGGCCTTGTGCAGTCTGGTGGCTGATGGCAGAAAGAGCCTCCTAAGCGCTGGATGAGTCTGGCTGAACAGGCCTCAGCTCGGCCTAGAGAGGATGAGAGGTGTTGTTCATGATAGCTTTCAGCTTCCCTCTCCTCCTCTTCTCTGTCACTGCCTCCTCACAGTCCAGTTCCATCCCCACCACAGATCCAGCCTTCCTCACCAGTTCCATCCCCACCACAGAGCCAGCCTTCCTCACCAGTTCCATTCCCACCACAGAGCTGGTCTTCCTCACCAGTTCCATCCCCACCACAGAGCCAGCCTTCCTCACCAGTGCCATCCCTACCACAGAGCTGGCCTTCCTCACCAGTGCCATCCCCACCACAGAGCCAGCCTTCCTCACCAGTGCCATCCCTACCACAGAGCCTGCCTTCCTCACCAGTGCCATCCCCACCACAGAGCCTGCCTTCCTCACCAGTTCCATCCCCACCACAGAGCCAGCCTTCCTCACCAGTTCCATCCCCACCACAGAGCCAGCCTTCCTCAACAGTGCCATCCCTACCACAGAGCCTGCCTTCCTCACCAGTGCCATCCCCACCACAGAGCCTGCCTTCCTCACCAGTTCCATCCCCACCACAGAGCCAGCCTTCCTCACCAGTTCCATCCCCACCACAGAGCCAGCCTTCCTCACCAGTGCCATCCCCACCACAGAGCCAGCCTTCCTCACCAGTTCCATCCCCACCACAGAGCCAGCCTTCCTCACCAGTTCCATCCCCACCACAGAGCCTGCCTTCCTCACCAGTTCCATCCCCACCACAGAGCCTGCCTTCCTCACCAGTTCCATCCCCACCACAGAGCCTGCCTTCCTCACCAGTTCCATCCCCACCACAGAGCCAGCCTTCCTCACCAGTTCCATCCCCACCACAGAGCCAGCCTTCCTCACCAGTTCCATCCCCACCACAGAGCCAGCCTTCCTCACCAGTTCCATCCCCACCACAGAGCCTGCCTTCCTCACCAGTTCCATCCCCACCACAGAGCCAGCCTTCCTCACCAGTTCCATCCCCACCACAGAGCTGGCCTTCCTCACCAGTTCCATCCCCACCACAGAGCCTGCCTTCCTCACCAGTTCCATCCCCACCACAGAGCCAGCCTTCCTCACCAGTTCCATCCCCACCACAGAGCCAGCCTTCCTCACCAGTTCCATCCCCACCACAGAGCCAGCCTTCCTCACCAGTACCATCCCCACCACAGAGCCAGCCTTCCTCACCAGTTCCATCCCCACCACAGAGCCTGCCTTCCTCACCAGTTCCATCCCCACCACAGAGCCTGCCTTCCTCACCAGTTCCATCCCCACCACAGAGCCAGCCTTCCTCACCAGTTCCATCCCCACCACAGAGCCGGCCTTCCTCACCAGTTCCATCCCCACCACAGAGCCAGCCTTCCTCACCAGTGCCATCCCTACCACAGAGCTGGCCTTCCTCACCAGTTCCATCCCCACCACAGAGCCATCCTTCCTCACCAGTTCCATCCCCACCACAGAGCCAGCCTTCCTCACCAGTTCCATCCTCACCACAAAGATTATTTGCTTCTGGCCTTCTTCACCAGCCTGCCCAGTCTGTTGGCACCACAGGTCCCGGTGACATACAGTTTGAGTTATACAGTTGACCTACAGTTTCCAAGTCCATTTAAACTCCATGAGTTTAAATGGACTTGGACTGTTCTGGTGTCAGTCTTTACATAAGACTCGCCACCTTAGAGTCTTGGCCATGACAGACCAGATAGGCTTCAGTTTTAAACCTGACTCACACTTGCCTCCCTAAAGACTTGATCTGGAAGTGGTCTAACCTTGGGATCCTGCCGACAAGAGGATCGATAAGCATGCAGCCAGGAGGTCTGGTGTCAGGACGGTGGTTGATCTCAAAGGGAAAAGCAGCCCTAACGTCGTTAATTGCTCAAGTCTCTCTTGTACCAGCAGGGTGCGATCTCGGCTCAGTTTTTTTTTTTTGATCGCCTGAATTTCTTCTGTGTGTAGGGAGGGGGCGCACCATGCTGGGAGGCCTGAGTTACACGTCAGCCATGATTGTTTACGTCTCAGCTGCTGCTGCAGTGGAGGTGTGGGGGAGGAGGGTGTCGGGGTGAAGGAGAGAAGGGTAGAATGGAGGTGCTGTGCGTTCTTACGGTTAACACAAACCATTCTTTTTTACGTATGGTGCACTGATGCGGAAAACAGCCCGACTGATGACTTTGAATGCGCGATCGTGCACGTGCCCGTGTGTTTACGTGCAGATAGACCCTATAGGAGCGGACGATGCCACTGCCGTTGTGCAGAGGAGTCATCCGTCAGCATTAAATGCACTCCCACTCACTCCAACTGTCGGTCATGACTCCTCGCCCATCCTGCAGCGAGGAGCTTGTGCAGGGATCATAACGGCAGTTGCATAATCCTGCTGTATGGGATCCTGCATGAGCGGCGACCTAGAAGATCGTAAACAAGCGACGTCACTGCTTCCGTGGCATTCATGGGCTTGCGGCAGGGCGGGGGGGAGAAAGAGGGCTATGTGCAGGGTTGCACGGCAAGTTTGCATGTCAGCAGTGGAGTAGTGGGGGGGGGGGGGGGTGGGTTGAGAAAATAGTCTTAAAAACCCGATGAGGTGGTTTATTATTAGGCAGCTGCCCCCCCTTGTGTCATTGAACCAACCCCCCCCCCGACTCTGACACGCTTTTAAAACGATTGCACATCATTTGTCTCCTGTGATAATGGCTGCAGACAGACTGAGGACAGCGCTTCCCAGGCGGTCAGTCGTCGCCTGTGTGGGATCAGGAGGCGGAGAGACTGGCGTTGTGTACGTTTTTTGGAGTCTTTGCTGATGCAGGGGTTCCAAAATTTGAACGAAAAAAAAGTTGCAAGAATTTATCAGCTTTAGGAGTGAGGGGATGGCGTGCATGCTGGACCTAGCAAAGGTTTGAAAAGGTGGGGGTGGGTAATGAGAGGCGTTACCACAACAAGCAAAACAAGACAGTACCTATTAGGTGTGTGTGTTCACAATGCTGCATCATGACGACGTCACGGTTAGCACGGTAACGTCGACAGGGTGTCCAGGAGGCCTGAAGCTTGAGGCTTCTAGATTCTTCCTGTGTGACTGAACCATCCTGAAAAAGTGATAATGTATGCAGTCAGACATGAGCATTTAAGTTCTCCGATATTCACGATTACATGTTGCATAAATTGCATTATTCAGCTGGTCTCACATAGATGTAATGAATCGGACAAGATGGCTTTAGGCCCGGTCTCTGTTCTGTGCAAAAGGTGTATTTTCAGGTTCAGAGGAAGACCTTTCCTGATCCAAACAGACCACAGCTGATTAAAAACCGGCCGTCATTTTGACCGCCCACGGTCGTCCCAGTAGTTTTTAAGTTGCGGTCGTTGTTTGGGACTGGTTCAATATTTATTTTCAGTTCTTTTTTACAGGTCACGTGTTATAGGCCTTGTTCCGTTTGTTAGATCAGCCATATGTGTTTCCGTTTTGTTTTTCAGGTAATATTTTCACCTTTTCAATCCTGCTATTCAAGTTCGACCATGTCTCTCTGAAGTTTAACTTGTTTAAAAATAGTATTAAAGTTGTTAAAATGTTAATGTTGGTGTCAGTCAGTTTCCTAACAGACACACTAACATGTGTAATGCATAAATATCTCAACTGGGTATTTATCTTGACACATTATAGAGTTTAAACACCGGCGGTCATTTTGACCGCCCATGGTCGTTTTAGGCAGGAGTGAAAAAATCGTAAAATAATAATTAAAAAAAGTAGTCGCCTGGTTTGGATTCAGCACAGCTCCGGACATTGTGGAACTGCTGACCACATGAACTTTTGCAGGTTTAGCAGTGAAAGCGAGAAGGAGATCCTGTTGATGTACAAACTCCGGTGCAAGAACGGCCCGTCTTGATTCAGCTGCCAGGGACAGCCTGGTGACACATGCTGCCCTGCTAAAATTAGACTGGCAAACACTACTGCCACCCCACACGCCGCTGTGTAGCCGTTTTGTTGCCCTGCACATGCCACACATGTGCCTTGTTCTACCTCTTGCCGTCTGTCCTTGTCCACATGTGGTATCATGATGTCCTGCTCTCACATTCTGTCTTGTGCGTTCATGTTGTCTCTCTCCCGTTACTTTACCACGCAATGTGTCTAACACGGACTCACTGCTGGTGCCTCAGGCCTCGGGCCTGTGTGGGCAGCTAGCTGACCTGGTTCCATGGTGTGGCATTATTGCAGAGAGGCGAGGAGCTCCCCTTCATGTACCCTGCCTTGAAGGATGGATGAATGAAGGACAGGAAGCATGTTGGCTCATACAGAACACAATAAGGGCTAATGTTACACAAAGCAATTTTCCCACAGTTTTGATTGCGGCTACAAGTTGCGTGTCGTGGTTTTTTGGGGGGGGGGGTTTCGCCCCCTTTTCTCCCCAATTGTACTTGGCCAATTACCCCACTCTTCCGAGCTGTCCCGGTCTCTGCTCCACCCCCTCTGCTGATCCGGGGAGGGCTGCAGACTACCACATGTCTCCTCCCATACATGTGGAGGCGCCAGCCGCTTCTTCTCACCTGACAGTGAGGAGTTTCACCGGGGGGACGCCGCGAGTGGGAGGATCACGCTATTTCCCCCAGTTCCCCCTCGCCCCAAACAGGTGCCCCGCCCGACCAGAGGAGGTGCTAGTGCAGCGACCAGGACACATACACACATCAAGCTTCCCACCCGTAGACACGGCCAATTGTGTCTGCAGGGACGCCCGACCAAGCCGGAGGTAACACGGGGAGTCGAACCAGTGATCCCCGTGTTGGTAGGCAACGGAATAGACCGCCACGCTACCCGGACGGCCCTTAACTAGTGTTTGTGGTAAACGTAGAAGCCATTTGACATCGTAACATTAAAATGAACACGATGGTTATTTGTCTCGATATGATCCACGGTGCCTTTGTCCACTTTTCAGATGCACCTGAGCTGCAGCGAGCAAGCTCAGTGGCTGAATGCACAAAAACAAACTCGCAACATTGTTTCAATGTGTGAAGTTGAACAGCTCTCAATGCATTGTATCTAAATTGCAGCCATGTCACAAGGAAGTTGCAGGGGTTCCTACGAGGCAGTTAAGGAACAATGCAACAAAACAAGCAAGCTACAAAGATTGCTTTGTGTGAACTGAACTTAAAGAATGCAATGCGATTGTCCAGCAGGAAATGCAATGCATGGAAACACGCTGCCAAGATGACCCTTTCCTGTACTTTCCTGTACTTTTCACTCTACTGTTACATTGAAGATAGTGAAGGAATACATAAAATCTGAGAGAACTCCCACTTGTTTAGCTAGATGTGGATTAAGTCACACAGACCTTGGGTTGAGAGGTGAGAATAGAGGTGGATGTCATCGGCCTAGTGCAACTGCCAGATACATGACAGCAACTGCTTGGCTGCAGGATTGTTGGCTACTGTATCCAGCCTACAGTCCTGGAATGTCTACTGCTGTTGAGGCAGTGTCTCGATGCTTAGGTGGGGCTCTCTAGTCTGTAGAAGCCTCCTGTCTGCTTCATCAGCCAACTCATCAGATGGGAGCAAACAACCCTGGAAGTGCACACCGAGGAACACTGAGGACACTAGTCTAGGTTGTGGATATAATGTGAGGTGAACTAGTCTGAGATCTTTATGTAGCTTGTTGTGGCCCTCAATTCATGTGATGTGTTCATGAACTGTACGGTTACTCTGTTTATGTCAATAAGTCCTAGCCTGTGGGCACAACCCAGTGATCCTTGTGAGTACGCACGTGTGTGCGGTCCTCTGAGTCTGTCCTCACAGACGAAACAAAGTGTGAACCTTCTCAACGATCAGACCTTTCTGGACTTCTCCTGGCTTTTCTAAACAAATACCTAAACAAATTATGAGGTCACCACTCATGCATTACAGAATATGCATTACAGAATCCCTACATGACATTATATGCTAACACACAAAATGTAGAAAAATGTATGGGTGTAATTCTTCGGGAGACAACTATATAACTGAACCCCAAAACACAGACTAAGCTTAAAGTTCTTGATGCTTGACGGGATGTTTTTCTCATGTTAGGCGGGCATTGATTCTTCTCCTGGATTGCCACCTTGTCGTGGTGGAGAAGCTTGCGTGCACCAATGATCCCAAGAGCTATGCCATCCGGAGCTTGGCTCCTGATAGGGTCACCCAAGGCAGATAGGTCAAGGAGGAGGTTCCAGATGAAGCGTGAGCCAACAAACACCTCAATGGCAGAACTGGTGGAAGATGTCTCCAGGTCACAATGGCAGTGAAGGCGGATGAAGGCTGCAACAGAGCGTGGTCCCCAATCGTCTTGGTTCTCCATGCCATTTGACTCTGGCCGCCCCTGTCAATGACTGTGTGGTGGCTGCAGGAGCATCAACCTCTCCACTTAAAAAGCTGTCACATGCAGGTGTCCTCCCATTACGTGGCTCCAGGATCGGCAGCTATATCCACCTGAGGACCCCAGAGGGATCCAGGAGGAGGACGGTCATACTCCAACCTGAGTGACCGCTGATGAGGATGGTGATGATGATGATGATGATGATGATGATGGGCATTGATTTCCCAGGCTTCTCCTCTACCCATATAGCAAAGAATCTTTGGCCCAAATATGGTCCACATCTGCAGTTATATTATGGCCCACATTTGGCCTTGAATGTCAACGTTGACTCAGAGTGAGTGTGGCTGCCTCAACTCAGCCAGACTTGGGCCACATCTGGCCCACATAGTATGTGCTGTAACCTAAGTCAAGCCTGGTTCATTACATTTGGGCCATGTCTGGCCCACACGTCACTTGCCATAACCCAAGTCAGATCTGGTTTATGACATTTGGGCCACGTCTGGCCTACAAAACAATTGCCAGTGTCGTAACTGATCCGTAAGTACCAAAAGTTCCCCAGATTAGGCCCAAATGTGTCTGCTATCTGGATAGTAAGTATACATAACAAACAACATGGTGTTATGACCATGGTTGTTGTATTTCTGATCTACTGCTATTTTTATCCCTTCTTAGAAGTCCAACAGTGGTTTCTTTGAAAGTAAATCATCTGGCTAGTGGAGCAGTAATCACTTATTCTGAACTTCAGTCTAAATACCAAACCACTGTGCTGACTCACCTTCACTAACTGTAGCAGTGTAACGTAAGAAGCCACACACACACACACACACACACACACACACACACACACACTCTTAAATCGGGTCAGAGCCAGCAAACAGGAGGAGCACAGCAAGACAACAACATATTATGCAATGTCAGCACCATTTCTCTCATCAGATCTGCTTAGCATACAGAGCCTTGTTTAAAAACAACCTATTGCATAACATCTGAATTAACACCGTCATGTTCTGGAGGAGTGAGATGTCTCCTTTGATATGCGTGTCAAACCTGACAAGGACCGGTGCCAAGACATCATGGAGAAGAGATGTTTGATACCACACGCAATGTGATGATGCATGGTGCAGGATGCATGGTGCTTGGTGCAGGATGCATGCCAGGGCCATAGAGCTTCTAAATGGACAGTTTCCAACTGGACTGGTGCCATTCCAGTCCAGTTTAGATCACACCTTTACCATCATCACAGTCTGAAACACAGGACAGGAACATCATATCATTTATAAATTGACTGAAAGGTCCATTAATACCAGGAGTAACGGTACAAAAAAACTAGAATTGAGTTTGTATTGTCTTCTGAAGCCGTAAAAGGTTTTTAGACATTGGTAATGGTTGTAAGCATTGGCATAAAACAAGCCTATATTTTCAATTACAACTGGTTGAAAAAGGCACACAATCCTTACTTTCTGTCTCAAACCTCTCAGTGATGCATGTGACTATACCTCAGTGATCAAACATTTACAGACTGGGCCTTTAAAAACCCAAAATTAGCTTACCACATCATGTTTGATTCTGTCAAGTTGGGGTCTTATAACTGGTTTGGTTTGGTTTCTCTTTGTTTTCTGCTGAATTGTGTTATTTGTATGTTTGTGGTTCCTTCAAGCCTATTTTTTGTAGACCTCCACTGGCCTTGGAGACTGGCACATATGAGACACTCGCCAGTGTCTAAAATCCAAGACGAAGACAGCCACTTTATTTTGTCATTGTACAGCTTACAATGAATGAGTGTTCTGCATGTAACCATCCTATTGTATAGGAGCAGCGGGCAGCTGCAGCACCCGGGAACCAACTCCAGTTCTTTCCATTGCCTTGCTCAGGGGCACAGGCAGGAGTATTAACCCTAACATGCATGTCTTTTTGATGGGGGGAGGAAACCAGAGAACCCGGAGGAAACCCACACAGACACAGGGAGAACATGCAAACTCCACACAGAAAGGACCTGTGATGGCCTGGGGTTCGAACCCAGGACCTAATTGCTGTGAGGAAACAGTGCTGACCACTGGGTCAATGAGAGCAACCAGAATCTGGTCACTTGTAAACAAGCAGTTCCCGTGCCATCCCTCTTAGAGCCACATGGTCATGACCTGGAGCAGGACTTGGTATGGTTCTTAAAGTGAATTCAGATGAAAGAGTGTTTCTGACCATCCTGGACCTTTGGAATGTTCTCAGTTTGGATCAGTAGGACAGTGCATTCATGTGTGTCCATGATATGTGATGTCATCGATCTACATCATTACCTTCCTTACTGATGCATATTTATGGTCTCAGAACATATAGTCTGGTGACTAGGTGAAGCCTACTAAAGCCTAGAACAGACCACAACACGCCGTAGGCTTGCCACTAGTCATGACACTGCAGATGTTGCTCCAATCCCCACCTGGCATCACCACTAGTTGCACACCTCACCAGCCGTCTCCAGTGGCATGTGTCAAGTGAAATCCAGTAGTTCTGCTCTATCCCAGTGGAGCAAATCTCCTATGACTAAAAGCAGGCCATGTAGCTTTGGAATCGCCTCCTAGGTTACAAACTCCAATTCTGCGAGACACTTGCTATCATTTTGGTGGGGTTATTTCATGTCGCAGCGGGACAGGCTTTATTTAGGTCTGTTGCACGGGATTGTGCATTAGATTTGGATGTGAGGTATTGGGTCGCTGCAACTTTGCGTGCCACTGCCGTCCGTTAAGCCCCTCTGGATGGATGAGTCCATCGTCTCTGTCCTGTTCTCTAAGCTTTGGCCTGGTGCCTGGCATGTTTGGTGGCTGATTTACTTGGAGGCAATACATGCAAACATGCCCCTGCATGCATCACCTCGATTTGTGGAAATTGTGTGAAAATGAAGTGAGCATTCTATAGGCTTTAAAACCCATTCCCACTGACAGACTGGGCTACGCTCAAAAGGCCTGCTGACTGGTCCAAAGTTCATTTTGATGTAAAATGGAAGCAGTGGCTCTACAGGGAGGAAAATGTCGTCTATCAGAAGGGAAAGGGAGTCAAGCTGCAGTGTATGTAAGGCAAGTTCTTTGTTGACGATTTGACTGAATAAGTTAGAGATATTGAGTCGTTTTAAAACAGATATATATATATATATATATATCAACACAGATACAGGGGAAACGTTTTTTTCCTGTATCTGTGTTGATATTCCGCTCCTCATTAGTTGAGCACTTATAACACCATTGACGGTTTCGGGAAAAAAGCTATATATATATATATATATATATATATATATATATATATATATATATATATATATATATATATATATATATATATATATATATATATCAGGGTCAGGAATCAGGAACATTTGTCATTTCATTCCATGCACCTGCACACATGAAATGACACGAAATATCATTTCCTCCAGCCCACAGCAGTACAACACAAAGACAAAAACAGATCCAATCTACAAGAACACACATACCCAAACTACAAAACAACTACAAGAACACACATACCCAAACTACAAAAAAGTACAAGACATATATATCCAACTTATTAAAAAAAAATCACTGTCCAAGAGAGCCAACGTCAGGATGACTGTCAGAACTGCCAGTCTGCATGGGCTAGCAGTTAGCTTAGCCTGCCCCGCTTCTGCATCCTGTCAGACCGCCCTCAGTGTTTCCTCTGTGGGTGAAGCTCCAGGCAGAGCCATGGTCCCTGGGCCCACTGGACGCAGCAGACCAAGCCCTCCTAGCCGATCCAGCGCCAGCTCTCCCAGCCACCAAACGTAGACGAACTTAGACACTGGTACTGGTACTGGATACTGGTACTGGGCGAGGCCGCCGCAAACGTGAATTCGCGCAGCCATCTTCCCACACTGGAAGCGATGTCATTTACATATAGCAAATGTGTGGCTATGTAACGGGCATAAGTAAAGGCTTCTCAGATGCTCGTTGCAGAGCAGATGATGAAGACAGGGATCTATCTCCCTTATCTTTTCTAATAAGTATTGCTCGGGGTTGTGTTGCACCCGTAAATATCTCGGGCACATAAGAGATGAGGCTGCAGACGACAGGTGACAACTGGACGGGGAACGTCGGTGGAAACCTTTGAGAAAAACCACAGATCTTGCTTTAATGTGGATGGAGCAGGGACGTGAATGCGGGGTTTTAAGCACAGGCAGGACTCCAGGGAGCTGCTGGTGCACGAGGCTGCATGACATTACCACTCCACTCCGTGCAGCACACTGCATGGAAACATTTGCCCTGAGGTCCGTGCTGCTGCTGTGTGTGTTGATCATGCACATGCTGAGTGGGTCTTTATCTCTCCTGTTATTGCTCATAAAAGTGCAAGTTCCAAGACAAGAGCTCACACAGAGCCCCGGCACAGGTGTGCCATATGCGTGTGTGTAACTGGATGTGCATTTGTGTGTCAATACGTGTGTGTGTGTGTGTGTGTGTGTGTGTGTGTTGCTCTATGGCCTAGGACTAGGTAATAGAAGAGCATGTACTTGCTGATAGATTAAGGCTCACATGAACCTACGTTTCTCTCAGAAGGTAAACAGTCGCGGGGGCGAAGGTCGCCAACCTGACCTTTGCAAGCCGAGCCCTCGGCTGTACTGGCGCACACGACCAGCAGAGGCCGTCTGCTCTTCACTGGCTTGCACTTATTACACTTCAGCTTATCGTTCAGAGCAGGTTGCTACAACTAAGCAGTTGTAGCGACTTCGGGGGGCGGGTCGGCGGCCCGGGAACCGCCCCAGCCGAGACGCAAACCCGGGTCTCCCACACCACGAGCGACTACGTTAACTAGTCGACTAAAGGGGCCGGCCCGTTACCCAAGGCTAAGGCGAGTGTATTTGTCCGTGCACGCTACACTGCAGATGCCTGTGGCTTCTGGCGTTGGGTACAGCAGTGTCCTAAAGATCCTAAGACATGTCCTGAAGTCACGAGTCAATGTCCTAAAGATCCTAAGACATGTCCTGAAGTCACGAGTCAATGTCCTAAAGATCCTAAGACATGTCCTGAAGTCACGGGTCAATGTCCTAAAGATCCTAAGACATGTCCTGAAGTCACGAGTCAATGTCCTAAAGATCCTAAGACATGTCCCGAAGTCACGAGTCAATGTCCTAAAGATCCTAAGACATGTCCTGAAGTCACGAGTCAATGTCCTAAAGATCCTAAGACATGTCCTGAAGTCATGAGTCAGTGTCCTAAAGATCCTAAGACATGTCCTGAAGTCATGAATCAATGTCCTAAAGATCCTAAGACATGTTCTGAAGTCACAAGTCAGTGTCCTAAAGATCCTAAGACATGTCCTGAAGTCACGAGTCAATGTCCTAAAGATCCTAAGACATGTCCTGAAGTCACGGGTCACGGGTCAATGTCCTAAAGATCCTAAGACATGTCCTGAAGTAAAGAGTCAATGTCCTAAAGATTGTAAGACATGTCCTGAGGTCACGAGTCAATGTCCTAAAGATCCTAAGACATGTCCTGAAGTCACGAGTCAATGTCCTAAAGATCCTAAGACATGTCCTGAAGTCATGAGTCAGTGTACTAAAGATCCTAAGACATGTCCTGAAGTCATGATTCAATGTCCTAAAGATCCTAAGACATGTCCTGAAGTCATGAGCCAATGTCCTAAAGATCCTAAGACATGTCCTGAAGTCATGAGTCAGTGTCCTAAAGATCCTAAGACATGTCCTGAAGTCATGAATCAATGTCCTAAAGATCCTAAGACATGTTCTGAAGTCACAAGTCAGTGTCCTAAAGATCCTAAGACATGTCCTGAAGTCACGGGTCAATGTCCTAAAGATCCTAAGACATGTCCTGAAGTCACGGGTCACGGGTCAATGTCCTAAAGATCCTAAGACATGTCCTGAAGTCACGAGTCAATGTCCTAAAGATCCTAAGACATGTCCTGAAGTCATGAGTCAATGTCCTAAAGATCCTAAAACATGTCCTGAAGTCACGAGTCAATATCCTAAAGATCCTAAGACATGTCCTGAAGTCATGAGTCAATGTCCTAAAGATCCTAAGACATGTCCTGAAGTCACGAGTCAATGTCCTAAAGATCCTAAGACATGTCCTGAAGTCATGAGTCAATGTCCTAATGATCCTAAGACATGTCCTGAAGTCATGATTCAATGTCCTAAAGATCCTAAGACATGTCCTCGAGTCACGAGTCAATGTCCTAAAGATCCTAAGACATGTCCTGAAGTCATGAGTCAGTGTCCTAAAGATCCTAAGACATGTTCTGAAGTCACAAGTCAGTTTCCTAAAGATCCTAAGACATGTCCTGAAGTCAAGGGTCAATGTCCTAAAGATCCTAAGACATGTCCTGAAGTCACGAGTCTACCAGCAGACATACAGGAACCCACACAGGCTCTTCTGCCGCAGCACTGCTAGAGAAGTTTCTTCAAATGATGAAAACATAACACGGGATCCCTAAACAGTGAGGTCTTTAGCTGTTAAAGGGCCTAATCCATGCGTCAGTAAGGGTTCATTCATGCCCCCCCCAAACACACACACACACACACACACACACCTCCATAGTGACCTTCCTTTCATGGCATTTCAACATCTCCAAAATGCTACAATATAGTCGTAGGATATATTCACCTTCATGCAGCTGTTCCACTGTTAAACTCCTCATGTGTCAGACGTGTGTGCATGCTAACGCGTATTTCAACACTCCACAAATGTTTTAGTCACTACTGCTACGTCCGCCATCCATTCTTACTACCTCTGAAATTGTGTGTATGTCAAGGTGTGTAGTGTGTCTGCATGGTAGCACCACTACTGCGTGCCACTGGTGTTCTCATCCTCCGTCCCACTCTGGAGCTGGCTGCCGCGTTACGGGGGGGAGAGTAGGAGCATGCTGCAGCGTGGTGGCGTTTGGTGAGTGAGCCAGGCTGAAACCCTCCTTAGGCTGATTCAGGGAGAAATAATGGGGCCAGAGACTCCCATACCCCCCCCCACCAGCATGCAGCCCAGTGCCACAACAAACTGGCAGGGGCGTCCACTTGAGCACAGTGGCTGCTGTGACCCCGCAGGACACACCCACATTCTTGTACTCCGCAGTACACAGTATGCATACTCTAACGTAGTACTGCTGAGTGGTGCATTGAGTCCGTAAAGGGGAAGTGCACCACCATCCTCAAACTCTTAACCATTTCCACCGGTCCTGTGCAGCTCGGTGGGGAAGAGCAAAACAATAGCATGGTGAAGGTTACCCATCAGCACCAGAATCAGAACCACTTTATTTGTCGTCTCATGTCATGCACCTGTGCACAGGAAATGAAACAAAACATTGTTCCACAGCCCAACAGCAGTGCAACACAAAGACAACACACATATCCTGTGACAACCCCGGGGTCAGCCCGGCTTCAGCACCATGGCCAGTGAGCCAGCACAGCCCAGAAACGCACCTGGCCCCAATCGCGAGAGGGAGACTAAGCGACACACCTGGCCCCAATCAGAGGCTGATGAGTCCCAGGATAAAAGGGAGCGAGAGACAGCCGCCCGGGAGAGGGAGCGAGAGACAGCCGCCCGGGAGAGGAGAGAGAGAGAGAGAGAGAGAGAGAGAGAGAGAGAGAGAGAGAGAGAGAGAGAGAGAGAGAGAGAGAGAGAGAGAGAGAGAGAGAGAGAGAGAGAGAGAGAGAGAGAGAGAGAGAGAGAGAGAGAGAGAGAGAGAGAGAGAGAGAGAGAGAGAGAGAGAGAGAGAGAGAGAGAGAGAGAGAGAGAGAGAGAGAGAGAGAGAGAGAGAGAGTGAGTTAGTTGGGTTGGGTTGTGTTGTGTTGTGTTGTGTTGGGTTGGCTGCCCACCCGCCCGCCCAGCGTAGGAGAGGACGAGGAGCAGCCCTTCTGTTGAGCGTTCTTTCCGTGTGTCTTCTGAATAAATGCCCACAGCGGCCCCACCTGCACATATCTAAACTAACACACATATCTAAACTAACACACATATCTAAACTAACACACATATCCAAACTAACACACATATCCACACTAACACACATATCCAAACTAACACACATACCTAAACTAACGCACATATCTAACTAACACATATATCCAAACTAACACACATATCCAAACTAACACACATATCCAAAATAACACACATATCTAAACTAACACACATATCTAAACTGACACACAAACGTTAATTCGCACCACCATCGTCCCACATGCTTCATCCATGCTTCTCTGCGGATGTCCTACAGGTGGATTTCTCAAGACATTCTGGCTTCCTCTTTGTTCCACTTGGTGTTTTGTGCTCCAGTGAAGTCTACGGTAGACCATGCAGTGAAGTCTACGGTAGACCATGCAGTGAAGTCTACTGTAGACTATGCAGTGAAGTCTACGGTAGACCATGCAGTGAAGTCTACTGTAGACTATGCAGTGAAGTCTACGGTAGACCATGCAGTGAAGTCTACTGTAGACTATGCAGTGAAGTCTACGGTAGACCATGCAGTGAAGTCCACGGTGGACCATGCAGTGAAGTCTACTGTAGACTATGCAGTGAAGTCTACGGTAGACCATGCAGTGAAGTCCACAGTGGACCATGCAGTGAAGTCTACGGTAGACCATGTAGTGAAGTCCACGGTACACCATGCAGTGAAGTCTACGGTAGACCATGCAGTGAAGTCTATGGTAGACTATGCAGTGAAGTCTATGGTAGACAATGTAGTGAAGTCTATGGTAGACCATGCAGGGAAGTCTGTGGTAGACTATGCAGTGAAGTCTACGGTAGACCATGCAGTGAAGTCTATGGTAGACCTTGCAGTGAAGTCTATGGTAGACCTTGCAGTGAAGTCTAACATAGACCATTTAGTGAAGTCTAACGTAGACCATGCAGTTAAGTCTACGGTAGACCATGCAGTGAAGTCTACTGTAGACTATGCAGTGAAGTCTACGGTAGACCATGCAGTGAAGTCTACTGTAGACTATGCAGTGAAGTCTACGGTAGACCATGCAGTGAAGTCCACGGTGGACCATGCAGTGAAGTCTACTGTAGACTATGCAGTGAAGTCTACGGTAGACCATGCAGTGAAGTCCACAGTGGACCATGCAGTGAAGTCTACGGTAGACCATGTAGTGAAGTCCACGGTACACCATGCAGTGAAGTCTACGGTAGACCATGCAGTGAAGTCTATGGTAGACTATGCAGTGAAGTCTATGGTAGACAATGTAGTGAAGTCTATGGTAGACCATGCAGGGAAGTCTGTGGTAGACTATGCAGTGAAGTCTACGGTAGACCATGCAGTGAAGTCTATGGTAGACCTTGCAGTGAAGTCTATGGTAGACCTTGCAGTGAAGTCTAACATAGACCATGCAGTGAAGTCTAACGTAGACCATGCAGTTAAGTCTACGGTAGACCATGCAGTGAAGTCTACTGTAGACTATGCAGTGAAGTCTACGGTAGACCATGCAGTGAAGTCTACTGTAGACTATGCAGTGAAGTCTACGGTAGACCATGCAGTGAAGTCCACGGTGGACCATGCAGTGAAGTCTACTGTAGACTATGCAGTGAAGTCTACGGTAGACCATGCAGTGAAGTCCACGGTGGACCATGCAGTGAAGTCTACGGTAGACCATGTAGTGAAGTCCACGGTACACCATGCAGTGAAGTCTACGGTAGACCATGCAGTGAAGTCTATGGTAGACTATGCAGTGAAGTCTATGGTAGACAATGTAGTGAAGTCTATGGTAGACCATGCAGGGAAGTCTGTGGTAGACTATGCAGTGAAGTCTACGGTAGACCATGCAGTGAAGTCTATGGTAGACCTTGCAGTGAAGTCTATGGTAGACCTTGCAGTGAAGTCTAACATAGACCATTTAGTGAAGTCTAACGTAGACCATGCAGTTAAGTCTACGGTAGACCATGCAGTGAAGTCCACGGTAGACAATGCAGTGAAGTCTATCGTAGACTATGCAGTGAAGTCTATGGTAGACAATGTAGTGAAGTCTATGGTAGACCATGCAGGGAAGTCTGTGGTAGACTATGCAGTGAAGTCTATGGTAGACAATGTAGTGAAGTCTATGGTAGACCATGCAGGGAAGTCTGTGGTAGACTATGCAGTGAAGTCTACGGTAGACCATGCAGTGAAGTCTATGGTAGACCTTGCAGTGAAGTCTATGGTAGACCTTGCAGTGAAGTCTAACATAGACCATTTAGTGAAGTCTAACGTAGACCATGCAGTTAAGTCTACGGTAGACCATGCAGTGAAGTCTACTGTAGACTATGCAGTGAAGTCTACGGTAGACCATGCAGTGAAGTCTACTGTAGACTATGCAGTGAAGTCTACGGTAGACCATGCAGTGAAGTCCACGGTGGACCATGCAGTGAAGTCTACTGTAGACTATGCAGTGAAGTCTACGGTACACCATGCAGTGAAGTCCACGGTGGACCATGCAGTGAAGTCTACGGTAGACCATGTAGTGAAGTCCACGGTACACCATGCAGTGAAGTCTACGGTAGACCATGCAGTGAAGTCTATGGTAGACTATGCAGTGAAGTCTATGGTAGACAATGTAGTGAAGTCTATGGTAGACCATGCAGGGAAGTCTGTGGTAGACTATGCTAGACCATGCAGTGAAGTGTACGGTAGACCATGCAGTGAAGTCTATGGTAGACCTTGCAGTGAAGTCTATGGTAGACCTTGCAGTGAAGTCTAACATAGACCATTTAGTGAAGTCTAACGTAGACCATGCAGTTAAGTCCACGGTAGACAATGCAGTGAAGTCTATCGTAGACTATGCAGTGAAGTCTATGGTAGACAATGTAGTGAAGTCTATGGTAGACCATGCAGGGAAGTCTGTGGTAGACTATGCAGTGAAGTCTACGGTAGACCATGTAGTGAAGTCTACGGTAGACCATGCAGTGAAGTCTACGGCAGACTATGCAGTGAAGTCTATGGTAGACCATGCAGTGAAGTCTATGGTAGACCATGCAGGGAAGTCTGTGGTAGACTATGCAGTGAAGTCTATGGTAGACCATGTAGTGAAGTCCACGGTAGACCATGCAGTGAAGTCTACGGTAGACCATGTAGTGAAGTCCACAGTAGACCATGCAGTGAAGTCTACGGTAGACCATGCAGGGAAGTCTGTGGTAGACTATGCAGTGAAGTCTATGGTAGACCATGTAGTGAAGTCCACGGTAGACCATGCAGTGAAGTCTATGGTAGACTATGCAGTGAAGTCTATGGTAGACCATGTAGGGAAGTCTGTGGTAGACTATGCAGTGAAGTCTATGGTAGACAATGTAGTGAAGTCCACGGTAGACCATGCAGTGAAGTCTATGGTAGACCATGTAGTGAAGTCCACGGTAGACCTTGCAGTGAAGTCTACGGTAGACTATGCAGTGAAGTCTATGGTAGACCATGCAGGGAAGTCTGTGGTAGACTATGCTAGACCATGCAGTGAAGTGTACGGTAGACCATGCAGTGAAGTGTACGGTAGACCATGCAGTGAAGTGTATGGTAGACCATGCAGTGAAGTCTATGGTAGACCATGCAGTGAAGTGTACGGTAGACCATGCAGTGAAGTGTACGGTAGACCATGCAGTGAAGTGTATGGTAGACCATGCAGTGAAGTGTATGGTAGACCATGCAGTGAAGTCTATGGTAGACCATGCAGTGAAGTCTATGGTAGACCATGCAGTGAAGTCTATGGTAGACCATGTAGGGAAGTCTGTGGTAGACTATGCAGTGAAGTCTATGGTAGACAATGTAGTGAAGTCCACGGTAGACCATGCAGTGAAGTCTATGGTAGACCATGTAGTGAAGTCCACGGTAGACCTTGCAGTGAAGTCTACGGTAGACTATGCAGTGAAGTCTATGGTAGACCATGCAGGGAAGTCTGTGGTAGACTATGCTAGACCATGCAGTGAAGTGTACGGTAGACCATGCAGTGAAGTCTATGGTAGACCATGCAGTGAAGTGTATGGTAGACCATGCAGTGAAGTCTATGGTAGACCATGCAGTGAAGTCTATGGTAGACCATGCAGTGAAGTGTACGGTAGACCATGCAGTGAAGTGTACGGTAGACCATGCAGTGAAGTGTATGGTAGACCATGCAGTGAAGTCTATGGTAGACCATGCAGTGAAGTGTACGGTAGACCATGCAGTGAAGTGTACGGTAGACCATGCAGTGAAGTGTATGGTAGACCATGCAGTGAAGTGTATGGTAGACCATGCAGTGAAGTCTATGGTAGACCATGCAGTGAAGTCTATGGTAGACCATGCAGTGAAGTCTATGGTAGACCATGTAGGGAAGTCTGTGGTAGACTATGCAGTGAAGTCTATGGTAGACAATGTAGTGAAGTCCACGGTAGACCATGCAGTGAAGTCTATGGTAGACCATGTAGTGAAGTCCACGGTAGACCTTGCAGTGAAGTCTACGGTAGACTATGCAGTGAAGTCTATGGTAGACCATGCAGGGAAGTCTGTGGTAGACTATGCTAGACCATGCAGTGAAGTGTACGGTAGACCATGCAGTGAAGTCTATGGTAGACCATGCAGTGAAGTGTATGGTAGACCATGCAGTGAAGTCTATGGTAGACCATGCAGTGAAGTCTATGGTAGACCATGCAGTGAAGTGTACGGTAGACCATGCAGTGAAGTGTACGGTAGACCATGCAGTGAAGTGTATGGTAGACCATGCAGTGAAGTCTATGGTAGACCATGCAGTGAAGTCTATGGTAGACCATGCAGTGAAGTGTACGGTAGACCATGCAGTGAAGTGTACGGTAGACCATGCAGAGTCCAGCTTTCCTGACAAGTTCATTTGTTTCATGTCCATTGTTTCTGCTTGAATGAATCATCCCCACCCATGGGCTGGAAGTCACCTCTGTGTGGAGACAGTTTGATTACCTTTTTCCAACAGCCATGTTTTACTGATTTCACTTACTACTGATAGCGAAATGATGCAAAATATGGTTTTAGAGAAGGAGGTTGTTTTCATCATCCATCCATTATCCAAACCGCTCATCCTGCTCTCAGGGTCGTGGGGATGCTGGAGCCTATCCCAGCAGTAATTGGACAGCAGGCGGGGAGACACCCTGGGCAGGCCGCCAGGCCATCACAGGGCTGACACACATTCACACCTAGGGACAATGTAGTCCGGCCGAGTCACCTGACCTACATGTCTTTGGACTGTGGGAGGAAACTGGAGCCCCCGGAGGAAACTCCCACACACACGGGGAGAACATGCAAACTCCACACACAGGATGACCCGGGATGACCCCCAAGGTTGGACTACCCCAGAGCTCACACCCAGGACCTTCTTGCTGTCACATGACCGCACTAACCACTTCACCACCGTGCCGCCTCCTTGCTGCTCAGTTAGGAGCAGCATTCACATCATTTCCGGCCATGTCGAATTAAAAATGTGAAAAAGTGCTTAAACGTGGAACGTGTATGGAAGTGACAGCAGAACAGTGCTCAGCTGCTCATGTGTGACCAAACGTGTTGTGACGCATCTGAAAGACAGCATTACTTAACACTGCGTGCATGTTGTGTTTATCAACCAGGCAGCCAGCAGGCCCTGAGCTCAGAAACCCGTCTCTGGGACAAAAGGGTTAACCAAATGGAATTCTGTTTGGAATCATTTTTGCTAACGCTCGGTACCAAGACATAATTGAAAACCAACTTTTTTTACTGAGGAGATGAATGCCTTTTCTTTTGCCAAACAAGGATTTTTGTTGTAATCCGTTCATGGAATGAGTGGAGCGAGACCCAGCGGAGTTTAAAACGTTTCCCTGTTGGAATTTCAGACTGGCTGCAGGGCATGGACACAGCCTTCATGAATCTAATCAATACCAATAACACCGTCGGGGTGAACGGTTCCATTCCCTTTTTTTATGTTATTCCAATAACACTGACCAGGCTGGAGTCCAGGTCCCACTCATTCTTCCATATCATGGAGTTT
The DNA here is from genome assembly GCF_029633865.1 of Lampris incognitus. Lineage (NCBI taxonomy): Eukaryota > Metazoa > Chordata > Actinopteri > Lampriformes > Lampridae > Lampris > Lampris incognitus. Next base: position 27,845,558 of record NC_079231.1, on the reverse strand, counting down.
CCCTCCCGAGGCAGTGAAACAAACAGCCAGGATGACGCTGTCCACATTCTCATCTTCCTCTGAACTTTATTCAGGATCAGATATCAGAAACAGATATCAGAAACAGGAACACTTTATTTGTCGTTACATGCATGTCATGCACTAGAAATGCACATGAAATGAAACAACACATCGTTTCCTCCAGCCCACAGCAGTGCAACACAAAGACAAAAACACACCCAAAAACTACAAGAACACACACATCCAAACAAACACATACCTATATATATCTACAAAAAAAAAATCACTGCCCAGGGGAACGAACACCAGCCAGGAGGACTGTCAGTACTGCCGGTCTGCATGGGCTAGCAGTTAGCTTAGCCTGCCCCACTTCCGCGTCCTGTCAGAATGCCCTTGGAGTTTCCTCCTTGGGCACAGCTCCAGGCAGGGCCATGGTCCCTGGGCCCACAGGATGCAGCAGACCAAGCTCTCCCAGCAGATCCAGTGCCAGCTCTCCCAGGCACCAAACGAAGACAAACTTAGACACAGACGCTGCATGGACGGTACTGCATGGACGGTACTGCAGGGATGGTACTGCATGGACGGTACTGCAGGGACGGTACTGCAGGGATGGTACTGCGTGGACGGTACTGGCTGAGGCCGCTGCAAACCTGAATTTGCGCAGCCATTTACCAACCATTTCAACTACAAAATGTACCAGATATAGGACAAACCCTGTGTACAGGTCCTGTTACATCAGACTCACAGTGATAGCAGAGGTAAACCAGCAGGATAAAGTCCTCTCTCGTCTCCAGCCGTGTGATAAGATGGCAAATGTGCCAACCTTAATGTTCTTAAACACACTTTTTGAAGCTACAATTACGTGCTGTCCTCCATTAAAGCGTTGACATAAACATGCCGGCTGATTCTCCCGCTGCTTTTTCTGTCTGATATCAGGATGATTTCCTGCCGGAGCAATCTGTCAATCTGTCAATCTGTCTGCAAGTGGATCCAAGAGAGGTTGTTTCATCCTGACCAGCAGACCATGACCACGTTAATGGACAATCAAATAGAGCACTGCAGTGATACATACACTGATGATGATGATGATGATGATGATGATGTGTGTGTGTGTGTGTGTGTGTGTGTTATGTATTGCTTTATTTGTGTCTGTTTGTGTTCTTTTGTGCAAATATGTAATTAGATTAAAAATTCTATAGCTGTGACTCTCTGCCACGTGCTTACTTCATTTTCACATCATCTGTCAAGTTATTCAGTGAATAACTTGATGTTGTTCTAAACTGGAGGCCTTCTGGGCTCCAGTCCCCCTTGCAGAATAGCATCAGCTGCTATAGCATGAGAGCTATCTTGAGCATGAGTGTGTGCAAGTTTGTGTGTGCTTGCCTGGTGATGGCGGCGCAGCCTCGCCCAGTGCCGGTTATGCAGTGTCTTTGTCCACGTGTCATCGTGTGAAGTTTTTCTTTGGATGGTTGATTTCATTTGGCTGGGAGAGCTGGTGCTGGATCGGCTGAGACAGCTTGGTCTGCTGCAGGGCAGGCTAAGCTAACTGCTAGCCCACGGCCCTGCCCGAGAGGAAACTCCGAGGCAGTCTGGTGGCGGCCCCGCCTAGTGTCGACTGTTCAGTGTTTTTGTCTGCCTCTGCGTTTGTGTCGTCGTGTGCAGTGCGGGGAAGTGTGTTGAGGGTGTCTGGCTGGAGAGCTGTCGTTGGATCGGCAGGGGGAGCCTGGTCTGCTACAGCCAATAGGCCCAGGGACTGCGGCGCTGCCTGGAGCTGTGCTTGAGGGAAAAACACCAAGGGCGCACTGACGGGACGCAGGAGCGGGGCAAGCTAAGCTAACTGCTAGCCCAGGGCCCTGCGCGAGAGAAACACCAAGGGCGGTCTGACAGGACACGGAAGCGGGGCAGGCTAAGCTAACTGCTAGCCCAGGGCCCTGCGCGAGAGGACACACCAAGGGCGGTCTTGCAGGACGCGGAAGCGGGGCAGGCTAAGCTAACTGCTGGCCCAGGGCCCTGCGCGAGAGGACACACCAAGGGCGGTCTGGCAGGACGCGGAAGCGGGGCAGGCTAAGCTAACTGCTAGCCCAGGGCCCTGCGCGAGAGGACACACCAAGGGCGGTCTTGCAGGACGCGGAAGCGGGGCAGGCTAAGCTAACTGCTGGCCCAGGGCCCTGCGCGAGAGGACACACCAAGGGCGGTCTGGCAGGACGCGGAAGCGGGGCAGGCTAAGCTAACTGCTAGCCCAGGGCCCTGCGCGAGAGGAAACACCAAGGGCGGTCTGGCAGGACGCGGAAGCGGGGCAGGCTAAGCTAACTGCTAGCCCATGCAGACCAGCAAGTTCGGACAGTCCTGGCTGGCGTTCGTTCTGTGGACGGTGGTTTTTGGGCTGTGTTGCACTGGGTGGACTGTGTTGTAGGCTGTTTTGTTTTGTTTGTTTTCTTTTTTTTCTTTTCCTTTCTTTTCTTTTCTTTTCTTTTTGCTTTGTCCTCTCTGTTTTTGGTGGAGTTTTTGTATGTTTTTGGTTGTGTTTTTGTAGCTTTTTGGATGTGTTTTCATGTTGCACTGCTGTGGGCTGGGGAAAACGGAATTTCGTTTCTTTTGTGTGCGTACTACATAATATGAAATGACAAATAAATTATTCCTGATTCCTAATTCCTGATATTTGTGTGTGTGTCCGTATATGTGTGCGTTCACCACCTTGTCGTGGTGGAGAAGCTCGTGTGTACCAGAGGTTGAGGGGCAGGTACCAGACAAAACGCAACTGAAGAAAGACCTCCACAGCGGAGCAGGTGGAGGATGACGCCCAGCAAACAGGAGACTCACTACAACGTCTGTGAAGGCAAGACAACTTTATTTACATAGCACATTTTATACACAGGGCAGACTCGTTATGCTTCACATAAAAATAAATAAAAAAACCATATACAATAAAGAAGGATTTGACAAGTAATTCATAAAAAGGCATTTAAATTAAAGAATCTCCTACTACTACTTTTGGCTGCTCCCGTTAGGGGGCGCCACAGCGGATCATCAATTTCCTTTTCTTCCTGTCTTCTGCGTCTTCCTCTGTCACACCAGCCACCTGCATGTCCTCCCTCACCACATCCATAAACCTCCTCTTTGTCCTTCCTCTTCTCCTCTTCCCTGGCAGCTCCATATTCAGCATCCTTCTCCCAGTATACCCAGCATCTCTCCTCCACACATGTCCAAACCATCTCAATCTTGTCTCTCCTGCTTTGTCTCCAAACCGTCCAACCTGAGCGGTCCCTCTAATATACTCGTTCCTAATCCTGTCCTTCTTCATCACTCCCAGTGAAAATCTTATCATCTTCATCTCTGCCACCTCCAGCTCCACCTCCTCCTGTCTGTTCGTCAGTGCCACTGTCTCCAAACCATACAACATAGCTGGTCTCACAACCATCTTGTAAACCTTCCCTTTAACTCTTGCTGGTACCCTTCTGTCACACATCACTCCTGACACCCTTCTCCACCCACTCCACCCTGCCTGCACCCTCTTCTTCACCTCTCTACTGCACTCCCCGTTACTTTGGACAGTTGACCCCAAGTATTTAAACTCATATGCCTTCATCACCTCCACTCCTTGCATCCTCACCAGTCCACGGTCCTCCCTCTCATTCACTCATAGGTATTCCGTCTTGCTCCTTCTGACTTTCATTCCTCTTCTCTCCAGTGCATACCTCCACCTCTCCAGGCTCTCCTCCACCTGCACCCTACTCTCGCTACAGATCACAATGTCATCCACAAACATCATCGTCCATGGAGACTCCTGCCTGATCTTGTCCGTCAACCTGTCCATCACCACTGCAAACAAGAAAGGGCTCAGAGCCGATCCTTGATGTAATCCCACCTCCACCTTGACCCCATCTGTCATTCCAACCACACACCTCACCACTGTCACACTTCCCTCATACATATCCTGCAACTCCCGACTTCCTCATACAATACCACACCTCCTCTCTCAACACCCTGTCATATGCTTTCTCTAAATCCACAAAGACACAATGCAACTCCTTCTGACCTTCTCTATACTTCTCCATCAACATTCTCAAAGCAAACGTCAGCCATGGTGTTGCGCGACATTACGGATTATACCTTTAAACACTTGCTTCGCCAAATCTCATCTGTATATTTAGAGGTTCAATATTCAACCGTACAAATTCTCACTTTTCCACTTTGCAATCAGGATTGTGCATATTTTAAACCGGTGTACATAATTTCTTTGTACTTTATCAGATCTTTCAATCGACATTCTTTTCTTTATTGAGTGTGCTATACTTTCATATTCTACATTCGCCATTGTAATGTCGATACCTGTTTAGTCATCTCATCTTCAGCCGCTTCTCTGGGGTCGGGTCGCGGTGGCAGCAAGCTAAGTAGGGCACTCCAGACGTCCCTCTCCCCAGCAACACCCTCCAGCTCCTCCTGGGGGACCCCAAGACGCTCCCAGGCCAGATTGGACATGTAGTCCCTCCAGCGAGTTCTGGGTCTACCCCGGGGTCTCCTCCCAGTTGGATTTGCCAGGGAAACCTCCAAAGGAAGGCGCCCAGGGGGCATCCTGACCAGATGCCCGAACCACCTCACCTGGCTCCTTTCGAGGCGAAGGAGCAGCGGCTCTACTCCGAGCTCCTCACCCTATCTCTAAGGCTGAGCCCAGACACCCTACGGAGGAACCTCATTTCAGCAGCTTGTATCCACGATCTCCTCCTTCCGATCACTACCCAAAGCTCATGACCATAGGTGAGGGTTGGAACGAAGATTGACTGGTAAACTGAGAGCTTTGCCTTCCGGCTCAGCTCCCTCTTCACCACAGCGGTCCGGTACAACGTCCGCGTTACTGCTGATGCTGCACCAAGCCGCCTGTCAATCTCCCGCTCCATCCGACCCTTACTTATGAACAGGGCCGCCACGCCCATAACGCGCATCACGCAATGTGCGTAGGGCACCAACTGCCGGAGGGGGCGCAAGAATTATTTAGTTACTTATCATTTTCATAATGATTAATTATTTAAGAAAAATAACACAACGCAGAGACTGTTCAAGGGGTGTTCGGGCCGACAGACAGAAGAATAGGGTCACATAGGTCATACAAAGATAAACATATTTCCTCAAAATAATGAAATTAATTATGGTGCCCCCCCCCCTCTTCCTTCCTTTGGTCTGTGCGATGGCGCCTAACAAACTCAAGCCTGGCGCTAGCTTAAACGTTAGCTACACACCACGGCTTCGAACAGGCGACAGGAGTCGGGAGCAGAGAAGCAGCGGGGTGACGCTCGTGCATCACTTGCAGGTATGTTTTAGAAATATTAATTCTTAAAATACTGTAAAGCGCTTAAATGTTAGCCTTGGAATGCATAACGTATTGTAACGTGCATGGATAACACGGGTCGGACCCCTTAGTCGACTGGTTAACGTTGTCGCTTGCGGTGTGGGAGCCACGGGTTCGCGTCCAGGCTGTGGCGACTGTCTCCTAGCCTGTCCCCCGAATTCGCTACGATATGTAGCCTAATGGTAGGACGCATCTTGAGGCAACCAGCAGGTAAAGTTAGCAAGCTAAACATCTTATAACGTGAGCTGCAAGCAAACATCTCATAGTCTTTAACGTTACCAGCGTTGTTTAGGGGGCAGATATTTAAGGGAAGCTATAGTTACGTTACTAGGTGCAGATTTTCTGCAATAGATGACGGTTTATTCTGAAATACATGAATACGTTCTTCTCGGTACTAGTTGGCCTACTCATCACGTGTCAGTACCCCTTGCTTCAAACCGGTCATTAGCCTGCCAGCAAAGCATTTACCCAAGTTTGGCATATTTATCTCAAAACATGGCGTTTGCAGGCCGTTTGAGAGGATCAGATTGGAGCCTCTTAACACAGGAATAACTTGTGGACATCGGAGGCTGATTGTAATCAGATCTGCCATGACAGATGGACCAGCGTTCAGAGATTGCTAATTGACTGTGTAAAACCGATTTCTTTGTCAGGGATGCTCACATTTCTTCATGACAACCAACTTCAGGAGGTCTCTCCAAATCTCTGGATTGCTCCACGCATCGCATTACCCCTCCCAGTTACAGATGCCTCTGCTGAGCAAAGTTTTCAAAACTTAAGCTCATTAAAACATACCTGCGTTCATCAATGGGACAGGAGCGTCTAAGCGGTCTTGCTGTCATCAGCATCAGTGCAGAACTCGCTCAGAAGCTGTCATATGATGACTTAATTAACGATTTTGCAGCTAGGAAATGCAGACGCGTGCGTCTGTAGAGCTTCCTGCAACTGCTGAAAACGCCTATTCTGTAGTGCAATATATAGGCCTACTGTCTTTTAGTGTTTTTGGAAGCTTTGTAACTTATGTTTTGTGTGACTAATTGTATAGTTCTGTTTTCTTATTTGTATTTATATTCATTTAATTTTATCAAAAGTTGCAACATTGATAATTAAAATATAATTATTTGGTTTATGTTAATGAAGAAGGTTGCGCTTGTGTGTGAGTGTGTGTTGTTGTTATTGTTGTTGTTGTTGTTGTTGTCTTAACTGTTCTATAGTGCAGTATATACTGACTTTACAAAGTTTGTGAAGCGCTTCCTGCAACTGCTGGAAATGCCTGTTCTAGTGCAATACATACTATCTTTTGCAGTGTTTGTGAAGTTGTGTAACTTTTCTTCTGTTTTGTGTGAATGCTTGAACAGCTCTGTTTTTCTTATTTTTATTTATTTATATTTATTTAGTTTTAACCAGAGTTGCAACATTTATAATTACATATATTTCTTTGTTTGTATTTACTGAATAAGATTGCACTTTCAAATATTTCCGTGCCATATTTTCTTACCAATACAAATATTTATACAAATATGTGGTGCTCCCCTCCCCCCGGGGGTTTGTCGGGGTGGGAGTGTGGCTGATAGTATGTGCACCACCACAGGGCGGGGGCAGGGGGCACTACAAAGCAATTACGCCTAGGGAACCCAAATGGCTAGCAGCGGCCCTGCTTGTGAACAAGACCCCGAGACCCGAGATACTTGAACTCCTTCACTTGAGGCAACAACTCATCCCCAACCCGGAGGGAGCACTCCACCATTTTCCGGCCATTTCACACTCAGCTGCAAACTGCACCTGTGCACGATGGAGATCGTTTTCTGACGAAGCCAACAAAACCACATCATCAGCAAAGAGCAGAGATGCAATTCTGAGGTTCCCAAAATGGACACACTCCTCACCTTGACATCCTGTCCATGAATATCACAAACACAACCGGAGACAAGGGACAACCTTGGCGGAGTCCGACACCCACCGAAAACGTGTTTGACTTTGTGCCGAGAATGCGGACACAGCTCTCACTTTGGTTATACAAGGACCGGACGGCTTGTAGCAACTGCCCCGGTACCCCATACTCCCACAGTACCCCCCCCCCCCCACAGAGTGCCCCGGGGTACACGGTCGTAAGCCTTCTCCAAGTCCACAAAACACACGTAGACTGTATTGTATTTGGAAATCACGTCAGGACACAGCGCTGTCGCTCGACACAACCTCTCCGTGGCATTCTTTATTTAGACTGACACAGCATCACAGGCAGACCCGATCAAACAACCCAGAGCCCGCAGGCATCACCAATCGATCCCAGCACAATAGAACAGCACCAAATCAAATGCAGCACTGTCGATGTGTGCAGACATAACATCCCCCCCCCCCCCCCGGCAGGATTTCAAACATGAAAGGTTGACACAAAGTCCTCTAGGTGGCCAGGGCGTAAACGTGTGCAAACAGGTCGCGGGGCGGCCTGAGGCTGGGCAGGCCGAGGTGGGGAGGGAGATGGCAGGGGGAGCTGAGGCCCAGGAATGTCTGGGGCCCGTGTAGGAGCTGCATGAAGCCCCGGGGCGTCTCGCCATGCTGAGGGAATGGCTAAGGTTGTGTCACCAGCTGTGTGTGGCGGAGCTGACACCTTCCGTAGATGACTGGAGTGCCACCGAGTGCCATCGCTGAGGAGGTAAGTGGCTGGGCCCAGCTGACGGGTGACTTGGAGAGGAGAGGACCTGTATGAAGCCATTTTATTGTCCCTGTGGGGCCTGCGGACCCTGACCCAGTCTGACACATTGATGTCTGGCACCCTGGTTCGTTTTGACTGGTCAAACCGTTGCTTCATCCGCGTCTGCTGATGAGTGACTGAGGCTCTGACCCCAGAGGGAGGTGCCTGAGGTGTGGAGGGGCGGAGCCTGTCAAGGGGCATGCACAGTTCCCGGCCTAGCATGAGAGAGGCTGGGGAGACGCCTGTGGTCGAGTGCTGTGTGGCCCGATAGTGCAGCAGAGTGTGACGGATGGCCTGCGTGAAAGAGCACCCTTGGGCCATGTGTGCTCTGAGGCCGTTCTTCAGTGACTGGTGAAAACGTTCAACGCCGCCATTGGCCTGGGGGTGGTAGTACGCAGTGTGTATATGACGGATGCCCTTGCTTTCGAGATAAGCAGTGAACTCAGCAGACACCAGCTGAGGGCCGTTGTCAGTGGTGATGGCCTTTGGGAGGCCCCAGCGAGAGAAAAGAGAGTCCAGGAAGTCGATGATGATCTGTGAGGTCACAGTGCCGGAAGTGGTGAGTTCAGGCCATTTTGAGTGTAGATCGTAGGCGACCACCATGAAGCGTTGGTGGTGGGGAACTCCATGGATCTCACCACAAATGTCCAACTGCAGGTGTTCCCAGGGCTGAGAGGGCCAGGCGAGAGGTTGCAGGGGTGGGGGAGCCTGGTGGCCAGTCTTGCCACTCACAAGGCAGGCAGAACAGTCCTTCACCAGAGCCTCAATATCTCTGTCTATCCCCGGCCACCACACCAGGTCTCGGCAGCGCTGTTTCAGTTTCACAATGCCCAGGTGGCCTTCATGCGCCGTATTCAAAACACGTGCACGGAGAGCAGCTGGGACCACTGTGCAAAACCCACGTGCCACGCAGGTGTCGTTCCAGCAGGAGAGCTCCTGTCTGACTCGGGCGAACGCAGCCAGCTCCTCTGGGACCTTGTGAGGCCAGCCGTTCTGGATGTAGGTGCGGAGCTGGGAGAGGACAGGGTCCTGTTCGGAGGCTGCCCTCAGCTCCTGCAGAGAGACAGTGGCCTGGAGGGGTGTGTGTAGCATTTGGACAATGTCCTTTTCCACACAGTCAGTGTCCGTCTGTGGAGCTGGGGTGGAGACAGAGCGAGAGAGCAGGTCGGCGACAACATTGTCTCTGCCTGGGGTGAACTGCAGGCTGAAGTTGTACTGGCGGAGGCGGTCAGACCAGCGGTGCAGCCTCAGGGGTTTGTGGCCTGTCCCAGATGTGGACAGCAGCGCTGTCAGGGCCTGGTGATCTGTCCTGAGGGTGAAGGAGCGGCCATAGAGGTAGAGGTGCCACCTTTCACAAGCCCAGATACAGGCTAACGCCTCACGCTCACCCACGGAGTACCGCTGCTCGGTCAGGTTGAGGGCACGGAAGGCGAAGGCAATGGGCTTCACACCGTTCTGGGTTTGAGACAGCACAGCCCCTATCGCTGTGGCTGATGCGTCACAGGTCACAAAGGTGGAGCTGGAGATGTCGAAGTGAGCCAACACTGGTGGTGAAGTCAGTTGAGTCTTGAGATCACGCACAGCGTCACTGCATGCCTTTGACCACACCCATGGCTCGTCCTTACGCAGCAGCTGGCGCAGGGGGGCTGTGGTCGCAGAGTACTGGGGAAGAAACCTCAGGTAGTAACTTGTCATACCCAGGAAGGAGGCGACCTGGGCGGCCGAGCTGGGCTCAGGGATGGCCTGAATGGCGTCCACATTGGATTGTAGTGGAGTTACACCGCTCGCTGACAGCCGGAACCCCACGAAGTCGATGGCTGGCACAGAAAGGACACATTTCTCAGCATTGAGAGTTAGCTTGTGCTTGGACAGGGCTGCGAAGACCATGTTGAGGCGCTTGTCGTGGATTTCACTGGTGGGCCCGTGTACCACTATATCGTCCAGATAAATGGACACGCCCAGTATGCCAGCCAGCACGGAGACCATGATTTTCTGGAAGCAGCTAGGGGCGGAGCTGAGACCGAAAGGCATCCTGGTGTAGCGAAACACTCCTGCATGTGTCACAAAGGCTGTGAGGTTTCGGCTGCTGGGGTGGAGGGGCACCTGTAAGTACCCCTGTCTGAGGTCGAGCTTGGAGAACACCTCAGAGCCATAGAACTGAGCAGTGAGTTCTTCTGAGGTGGGCAGCGGATACTTATCAGGGACCACTGCCTTATTTACTGCACGTAGATCGACGCAGACACGCAGGCCCCCCGACTTCTTCTTAGCCACCACGAGGTTTGAGACCCAAGGTGACGCGTCCACCGGTTCAATGATGCCAGCTTCCAGCAGTTATTGCAGCTCGGCGGAGACCCCATCACAGAGAGCCAACGGGATGCGGCGCAGTGGTTGGATGACAGATTTCACAGCAGGGTTGAGGAGAGGTTGATGGGCGAAGGCGGAGAGGCAGCCCAGCCCCATAAACAGCGATGGCCACTTCTGCTGCCGAGGTGTGGCAACAGTCAGGATTGCTGCCCCCCTTGTGTCTAAGAGGGAGAACCCCAGAGCGGAGAACAGGTCCAGGCCCATCAGGTTGGCCCCACGGCGTGCCACATGAAAAACTGCATTGGGCACCAGCTTGTTTCCATAGCCGACAGCCACTTGGAGAGAGCCAACCAGATCGATTTTGGAGTCACCATACCCACAGAGGACAGCTGAGGGTGTGGACAGTGGCAGTGAACCGAAAAATTGACTGTAGGTATCAACATTCAGGAGAGACACACCTGCACCGGTGTCCAACAGCAGGGGGATGCACACAGCATTAATGTTGACTGTGCATGATTTGAATGACACTGGCCCAGAGCTCACCTTGTGAATGACGGCGGTTGAAGACTGGGGGGTGTGGCCCTCTGACCCAGCCGGGGAAGATCGACAGACGTTGGCAAAGTGATTGTGCTTACCGCAGCTACGGCATGTCTGGCCAGGGGCAGGGCAGTTCTGAGCCCTTGAACATGAGACCGAGATCCACAGTTACCACAGGACTTTTGAGGGCGGGGCCGAGAACGCCGTCGTTGCAGTTGCAAGACGTCCCCAGTGGAGTCGGCGCCCGCCTCGCTCTGGCTGGGTTGCGTCCCGAGGGGCAGCCGTGAGTAGAGGGAGGAGTCGTTGGCAGCTTGACTGGAGGTGGCCACTTGCTGTGTATTTAGCACAGCAGCACACTCAGCTGCTCCCTCAACCTGTAGTGCGATGGTAATTGCTCTGGACAGCAGCAGATCGTCTTTTTCCAGCAGCAGAGTCTCACGCACCTTTGCGTTGTTGGTGTGTTCGATTAGCTGGTCGCGAACCATCTCGTCCTGAAGCGCGCCAAACTTGCATGAGCTAGCTAGCCCTCGCAAATTAGCTACGTACTGCCGCACAGACTCACCAGGCAGTTGGTGTCGCTGACGGAATATAAATCGCCGAAGGAGGGCACTCTGTGGAGCAGCGAAATGGGTGCTCAGAAGTCCCACAGCTTCGTCAAAGTTTGTGACGTTCCCCAGAGTCCCGAGCACACGATGACCCTCTGCTCCCAAGCAGTGTAGCAACAGAGCCGTCTTCCTAGCCTGGCTCACGTCGTCCAGCCCTGAGGCGATGATGTAATTTTCAAAACATGTAGCCAGGGAGTCCATGGTACCGGAGGCTCGCCAGGTAACGCCAGGAAGGGGGCAGGTGGTGGGAGAGAGATATCAGCCATCCTCGTCGCCAATATTGTATTGAGAAATCACGTCAGGACACAGCGCTGTCGCTCGACACAACCTCTACGTTGCGTTGTTTATTTAGACTGACACAGCATCACAGGCAGACCCGATCAAACAACCCAGAGCCCGCAGGCATCACCAATCGATCCCAGCACAATAGAACAGCACCAAATCAAATGCAGCACTGTCGATGTGTGCAGACATAACAGACTGGCTGGTCAAACTCCCATGCCCCCCTCAGCACTTCCGCAAGGGTAAAGAGGAGGTCAGTTGCTCCACGGCCAGGACGGAATCCTCATTGTTCTTCCTGGATCCGAGGTTTGACAACAGCCATACCTGTTTAATTTTATACAAAATCATTTTCCTTGGGGAGAAATAAAGCTATCCAATCTTATATGTTTTAGTAACTCTGGAGCCTATCTCGGAGTGTACCTACCAAAAAAGTAACATAGAACTGCTTTTGATAAATAGTGTTCATACAAAACAAGATAATTATCGAAAACCAAACTATTCCACACTTGGCTTCCTGTATCCTTTTCTATGTCTGTGTACAGAAATATTCCTATGCAGAATTCCTATGCATTACTATTCTGTCCTACGTGTTTGTGTCCATGTATAGACAGGCCGACAGATAGCCAACATGAAGAATCCCAAAGAAATACAGAGTGCCGGTCCAAGTTGAGGAACTTGACTGAAGAACTTTGAGAATTCAACCCTTTTTTGTAAAACTGTATAGGGGGGCAATACAGAGAAAGAATGTTTCAATAAACATTGCATATATTATAAAATGTTATTACATGTCTATGACATAACTACATAACACATGTAAATAACTGCACATGACTGCATGTAAATAATAATTGTAGGCTACATAACTGCATGTAAATAGCTGTACATAACCTAGGAATGACGAAATCACACATGAATTATGAATGACTTATGAACTAATTGTAAATAATGTACATATAACATAGATCAATATGCTATAATATAGGCGGAATACGGGCAGACAGAATAACGTGACATTTCTACCACGGAGCTGACACAGCTAACTAGCAACCGAAAGCCTGGCTGGCTAACTAGCTAACAGAAAATGGGAGAAGCTAACGTTACACATAGCTATTTTCATATTAACATGAATACAACGAAGTTCTTATTACAGACATCATCAATCACTTAAATAATGTCACAACTGAACTTACAGACGATGCTCTCCAAGGCACAAACGTAGATAGAAGCAATAAACACAGGAGCTGGGCAAACATATGAAACTCCGCATGGAAAGCTGGACTGTACTGCTACCATGACTGCCAGGCAGCAAACTATTCCCTGAAGTAAAGTCGCGTGAGGGAGGCTAGAGGGAGTAAATAAACTTCAAAATAAAAGTACTCTTCTCACATTCTAATAAAGTAACGTCACAATTACATTAATGTAATGTAATGTAATCTCCCAGAGACAATAAAAGGGCTTTTCTCTTATAATTCGAGTCTAAAGGAATACTTTGTCCCTGATGTGGTGAGGATGCTTGGTCCTTACATAATGCTTGGTTTTTAACCAGCAGCAGGATGAAGTAGTGCCCCAGTGATCTTGGCACCTTGATGCCCGCGGTGCCAACTGACCCCCCCCGACTGACGGTGTCGTGGACAACATGAATATACATGAGCTGGACCTCTGCATGGGATGGCTGTTCGTGTGTTTGTGTGTGGATTTATGTGTCACTTAACATGCACATGTTCACCTTACTGCAGTACGTTGGAAAATGTGCAAGTTTGAGCTACAATTATCAGTATTTCAACTGGACATCACATGTCCTGTGTTGAATTCCATAAGCCTCGGGCTTCTCATCCCCAGCCCCAAAAAAGAACATCACCAAGCTCTGATTTGAATTTAATTTTATTTAATGAACACAGTAGTTCAAAACCACAGCACGGAAACACAAGTTATACAATGGGGACTGGACTGCCGTGTTCAGTGTCAAGTTTCCCTGAAAAATCAACACACTGGTTCTAGGTCAGTGATGTATGCATGATGGAGAGAGAGAGAGAGAGAGAGAGAGAGAGAGAGAGAGAGAGAGAGAGAGAGAGAGAGAGAGAGAGAGAGAGAGAGAGAGAGAGAGAGAGAGAGAGAGAGAGAGAGAGAGAGAGAGAGAGAGAGAGAGAGAGAGAGAGAGAGAGAGAGAGATGTTTACTTCATGTTTGGGCCTTCTGACTGCTGACTCTGACTTTTTGGTCCTCGGTCCAGACGTGTGGCTTGACAGGAAGTCATTGGCTCAATATGAGCTTCCTGCCATGGTCTGAGTCTTAAATGGAGAAAAAAAATAAAAGAGAAATTGTAACAGCTGCAGTTTCTCGTGCTTTGTTATTAAAAGGAAATGGACAGGGTTATCCTGTTCCTCCAACCCATATCCAGGAAGCTTTTTGTTAACATGCATCAGCAGGTCAAGAGCTTTCAAGAGCTTCTTATAGACTCCTGGTTCTGCTTTCCAAACATATAAATCTGTACTGTTACCCATTTAAACATGCTGTCACCAATTTAAACATATAAATCTGTACTGCTGCCCATTTAAACAGCTAAATCTATACTGTCACCCATTTAAAGATATAAACCTGTACTGTCACCCATTTAAACTTATAAATCTATGTTGTCACCCATTCAAACATATAAATCTATACTGTCACCCATTTAAACATATAAATCTATACTGTCAACCATTTAAACATGTAAATTTATATTGTCACCCATTCAAATATATAAATCTGCACTGTCACCCCTTTAAACATATAAATCTATAGGTCACACATTTAAACATGTAAATCTATAGGTCACCCATTTAAACATATAAATCTGTACTGACACCAATTTAAACATATAAATATGTACTGTCACCCATTTAAACATATAAATCTGTACTGTCACCCATTTAAATATATAAATCTATAGGTCACCCATTTAAACATATAAATCTGTACTGTCACCAATTTAAACATATAAATATGTACTGTCACCCATTTAAACATATAAATCTGTACTGTCACCAATTTAAACATATAAATCTGTACCTTCACCCATTTAGATATATAAATCAATACTGTCCCCCATTCAAACATATAAATCTAAACTGTCACCCATTTAAATATATAAATCTATAGGTCACCCATTTAAACATATAAATCTATATAAATCTGTACTGTCACCCATTTAAGCATATAAATATATAGGTCACCAATTTAAACATATAAATCTGTACTGCCGCCCATTTAAACAGCTAAATCTATACTGTCACCCATTTAAAGATATAAACCTGTACTGTCACCCATTTAAACTTATAAATCTATGTTGTCACCCATTCAAACATATAAATCTATACTGTCACCCATTTAAACATATAAATCTATACTGTCAACCATTTAAACATGTAAATTTATATTGTCACCCATTCAAATATATAAATCTGCACTGTCACCCCTTTAAACATATAAATCTATAGGTCACACATTTAAACATGTAAATCTATAGGTCACCCATTTAAACATATAAATCTGTACTGACACCCATTTAAATTCCATTGGCTGAATGTGACTGAAACATAGACTATAGAACAAAGAGGAACTTAGGCTGCTGTTCTTCTGTTTTTAAAGTCAATAACCGTACTGACAATAACACTACTGACAACACTACTTACAATAACACTACTGACAATAACACTACTGACAACACTACTTACAATAACATTACTGACAACAACACTAATGACAACACTATTTACAATAACATTTCTGACAACACTACTTACAATAACATTACTGACAACAACACTACTGACACTACTACTTACAATAACATTACTGACAACAACACTACTGACAACGCTACTTAAAATAACACTACTGACAATATAACTACTGACAATAACATTACTGAAAATTACACTACTGAAAACACTACTTAAAATAACACTACTGACAATAACACTACTGACAATAACACTACTGACAACACTACTTAAAATAACACTACTGACAACACTACTTAAAATAACACTACTGACAATAACACTACTGACAACACTACTTACAACACAACTTAAAATAACACTACTGACAACACTACTGACAACACTACTTACAATAACACTACTGACAACACTACTGACAATAACACTACTGACAATAACACTACTTACAATAACACTACTGACAACACTACTTAAAATAACACTACTGACAACAACACCACTGACAACACTACTTAAAATAACATTACTGACAACAACACTAATGACAACACTACTTACAATAACACTACTGACAATAACACTAATGACAACACTACTGACAATAACGCTACTGACAACACTACTTACAATAACACTACTGACAACACTACTTACAATAACACTACTGACAACACTACTTACAATAACACTACTGACAACACTACTTACAATAACACTACTGACAACACTACTTACAATAACACTACTGACAACACCACTTACAATAACACTACTGACAACACTACTGACAATAACACTACTGACAATAACACTACTTACAATAACACTACTGACAACACTACTTAAAATAACACTACTGACAACAACACCACTGACAACACTACTTAAAATAACATTACTGACAACAACACTAATGACAACACTACTTACAATAACACTACTGACAATAACACTAATGACAACACTACTGACAATAACGCTACTGACAACACTACTTACAATAACACTACTGACAATAACACTACTGACAACACTACTTACAATAACACTACTGAGATTAACACTAAAGACAATAACACTACTGACAATAACACCACTGACAACACTACTTACAATAACACTACTGACAACACTACTTACAATAACACTACTGACAATAACACTACTGACAACACTACTTGCAATAACACTACTTACAATAACACTACTGACAACACTACTTACAATAACACTACTGACAATAACACTACTGACAACACTACTTACAATAACAATACTAACAATAACACTACTGACAACACTACTTATAATAACACTACTGACAACACTACTTACAATAACACTACTGAAAATAACACTAATGACAATAACACTTCTTACAATAACATTACTGACAACACTACTTACGATAACACTACTGACAACAACACTACTGACAACACTACTTAAAATAACACTACTGACAGCGCTACTTACAATAACACTACTGACAACAACACTACTGGCAACACTACTTACAATAACACTACTGACAATAACACTACTGACAACACTACTTACAATAACACTACTGACAACAACACTACTGACAACACTACTTACAATAACACTACTGACAAAACCACTGACAATAACACTACTGACAACACTACTTAAAATAACACTACTGACAATAACACTAACGACAATAACGATACTTACAATAACACTACTGACAACACTACTGACAACAACACTACTGACAACACTACTTACAATAACACTACTGACAACACTACTTACAATAACACTACCGACAATAACACTAATGACAACACTACTTACAATAACACTACCGACAATAACACTACTGACAACACTACTTAAAATAACACTACTGACAATACTACTTAAAATAACACTACTGTCAACACTACTTACAATAACACTACTGACAATAACACTAATGACAACGATACTTACAATAACACTACCGACAATAACACTACTGACAACACTACTTACAGTAACACTACTGACAATAACACTATTGACAACACTACTTACAATAACACTACTGACAATAACACTACTGACAACACTACTTACAATAACACTACTTACAATAACACTACTGACAACACTACTTAAAATAACACCACTGACAACAACACTACTGACAACACTACTTAAAATAACACTAATAAACAACAACACTACTGACAACACTACTTACAATAACACTACTGACAACACTACTTAAAATAACACTACTGACAACACTACTTAAAATAACACTACTGACAATAACACTACTGACAATAACACTACTGACAACACTACTTAAAATAACACTACTGACAACACTACTTAAAATAACACTACTGACAATAACACTACTGACAACACTACTTACAACACAACTTAAAATAACACTACTGACAACACTACTGACAACACTACTTACAATAACACTACTGACAACACTACTGACAATAACACTACTGACAATAACACTACTTACAATAACACTACTGACAACACTACTTAAAATAACACTACTGACAACAACACCACTGACAACACTACTTAAAATAACATTACTGACAACAACACTAATGACAACACTACTTACAATAACACTACTGACAATAACACTAATGACAACACTACTGACAATAACGCTACTGACAACACTACTTACAATAACACTACTGACAACACTACTTACAATAACACTACTGACAACACTACTTACAATAACACTACTGACAACACTACTTACAATAACACTACTGACAACACTACTTACAATAACACTACTGACAACACCACTTACAATAACACTACTGACAACACTACTGACAATAACACTACTGACAATAACACTACTTACAATAACACTACTGACAACACTACTTAAAATAACACTACTGACAACAACACCACTGACAACACTACTTAAAATAACATTACTGACAACAACACTAATGACAACACTACTTACAATAACACTACTGACAATAACACTAATGACAACACTACTGACAATAACGCTACTGACAACACTACTTACAATAACACTACTGACAATAACACTACTGACAACACTACTTACAATAACACTACTGAGATTAACACTAAAGACAATAACACTACTGACAATAACACCACTGACAACACTACTTACAATAACACTACTGACAACACTACTTACAATAACACTACTGACAATAACACTACTGACAACACTACTTGCAATAACACTACTTACAATAACACTACTGACAACACTACTTACAATAACACTACTGACAATAACACTACTGACAACACTACTTACAATAACAATACTAACAATAACACTACTGACAACACTACTTATAATAACACTACTGACAACACTACTTACAATAACACTACTGAAAATAACACTAATGACAATAACACTTCTTACAATAACATT
Organism: Lampris incognitus; assembly: GCF_029633865.1. NCBI lineage: Eukaryota > Metazoa > Chordata > Actinopteri > Lampriformes > Lampridae > Lampris > Lampris incognitus. The sequence continues at coordinate 27,826,625 of NC_079231.1, read as the reverse complement.
ACTGACAACACTACTTACAATAACACTACTGACAATAACACTAATGACAACACTACTTACAATAACACTACCGACAATAACACTACTGACAACACTACTTAAAATAACATTACTGACAACAACACTAATGACAACACTACTTACAATAACACTTCTGACAATAACACTACTGACAACACTACTTACAATAACACTACTGACAATAACACTAATGACAACACTACTTACAATAACACTACTGACAATAACACTACTGACAACACTACTTGCAATAACACTACTGACAATAACACTACTGACAACACTACTTACAATAACACTACTGACAATAACACTACTGACAACACTACTTGCAATAACACTACTGACAATAACACTACTGACAACACTACTTACAATAACACTTCTAACAATAACACTACTGACAAGACTACTTACAATAACACTACTGACAACAACACTACTGACAACATTACTTACAATAACACTACTGACAATAACACTACTGACAACACTACTTACAATAACACTACTGACAATAACACTACTGACAATAACACTACTGACAACACTACTTAATATAACACTACTGACAATAACACTACTTAAAATAACACTACTGACAATAACACTACTGACAACACTACTTAATATAACACTACTGACAATAACACTACTGACAACACTACTTACAATAACACTACTGACAACACAACTTAAAATAACACTACTGACAATAACACTACTGACAACACTACTTACAATAACACTACTGACAATAACACTACTGACAACACTACTTACAATAACACTACTGACAATAACACTACTGACAACACTACTTACAATAACACGACTGACAACACTACTGACAACACTACTTACAATAACACTACTGACAACACTACTGACAATAACACTACTGACAACACTACTTAAAATAACACTACTGACAACAACACTACTGACAACACTACTTACAATAACACGACTGACAACACTACTGACAATAACACTACTGACAACACTACTTAAAATAACACTACTGACAACACTACTTAAAATAACACTACTGACAACAACACTACTGACAACACTACTTACAATAACACGACTGACAACACTACTGACAATAACACTACTGACAACACTACTTAAAATAACACTACTGACAACAACACTACTGACAACACTACTTACAATAACACTACTGACAATAACACTACTGACAACACTACTTACAATAACACTACTGACAATAACACTACTGACAACACTACTTACAGTAACACTACTGACAATAACACTTCTGACAACACTACTTACAATAACACTACTGACAGCACTACTTACAATTACACTACTGACAACACTGCTTAAAATAACACCACTGACAACAACACTACTGACAACACTACTTAAACTAACACTACTGACAACAACACTACTGACAACACTACTTACAATAACACTACTGACAATAACACTACTGACAACACTACTGACAATAACACTTCTGACAACACTACTTACAATAACACGACTGACAACACTACTGACAATAACACTACTGACAACACTACTTAAAATAACACTACTGACAACAACACTACTGACAACACTACTTACAATAACACTACTGACAATAACACTACTGACAACACTACTTACAGTAACACTACTGACAATAACACTTCTGACAACACTACTTACAATAACACTACTGACAGCACTACTGACAACAACACTACTGACAACACTACTTACAATAACACTACTGACAACAACACTACTGACAACACTACTTACAATAACACTACTGACAACACTACTGACAATAACACTACTGACAACACTACTTAAAATAACACTACTGACAACAATACTACTGACAACACTACTTACAATAACACTACTGACAACAACACTACTGACAACACTACTTACAATAACACTACTGACAACACTACTTACAATAACACTTCTGACAACAACACTACTGACAACACTAATTACAATGACACTACTGACAACACTACTTGCAATAACACTACTGACAACACTACTTACAATAACACTACTGAAAACAACACTACTGACAACACTACTGACAACAACACTACTGACAACACTACTTACAATAACACTACTGACAATAACACTACTGACAACACTACTTACAATAACACTACTGACAACACTACTTACAATAACACTACTGACAATAACACTACTGACAACACTACTTACAATAACACTACTGACAATAACACTACTGACAACAGTACTTACAATAACACTACTGACAATAACACTAATGACAACACTACTTACAATAACTCTACTGACAACACTACTTACAATAACATTACTGACAACAACACTACTGACAACACTACTTAAAATAACATTACTGACAACAACACTAATGACAACACTACTTACAATAACACTACTGACAATAACACTACTTACAATAACACTACTGACAACACTACTTACAATAACACTACAAACAATAACACTACTGACAACACTACTTACAATAACACTACTGACAACACTACTTACAATAACACTACAAACAACAACACTACTGACAACACTACTTACAATAACACTACTGACAACACTACTGACAATAACACTACTGACAACACTACTTAAAATAACACTACTGACAACAACACTACTGACAACACTACTTACAATAACACTACTGACAATAACACTACTGACAACACTACTTACAATAACACTACTGACAATAACACTAATGACAATAACACTTCTTACAATAACACTACTGACAACACTACTTACAATAACACTACTGACAACACTACTTAAAATAACACTACTGACAACACTACTTACAATAACACTACTGACAATAACACTAATGACAATAACACTTCTTACAATAACACTACTGACAACACTACTTACAATAACACTACTGACAACACTACTTACAATAACACTACTGACAACACTACTTACAATAACACCACTGACAACAATACTACTGACAACACTACTTACAATAAGACTACTGATAACAATACTACTGACAACACTACTTACAATAACACCACTGACAATAACACTACTGACAACACTACTTACAATAACACTACTGACAACAACACTACTGACAACACTACTTACAATAACACTACTGACAACACTACTGACAATAACACTACTGACAATAACACTACTGACAACACTACTTACAATAACACTACTGACAATAACACTACTGACAACAACACTACTGACAACACTACTTACAATAACACTACTGACAACACTACTTACAATAACACTACTGACAATAACACTACTGACAACAGTACTTACAATAACACTACTGACAATAACACTAATGACAACACTACTTACAATAACTCTACTGACAACACTACTTACAATAACATTACTGACAACAACACTACTGACAACACTACTTAAAATAACATTACTGACAACAACACTAATGACAACACTACTTACAATAACACTACTGACAATAACACTACTTACAATAACACTACTGACAACACTACTTACAATAACACTACAAACAATAACACTACTGACAACACTACTTACAATAACACTACTGACAACACTACTTACAATAACACTACAAACAACAACACTACTGACAACACTACTTACAATAACACTACTGACAACACTACTGACAATAACACTACTGACAACACTACTTAAAATAACACTACTGACAACAACACTACTGACAACACTACTTACAATAACACTACTGACAATAACACTACTGACAACACTACTTACAATAACACTACTGACAATAACACTAATGACAATAACACTTCTTACAATAACACTACTGACAACACTACTTACAATAACACTACTGACAACACTACTTAAAATAACACTACTGACAACACTACTTACAATAACACTACTGACAATAACACTAATGACAATAACACTTCTTACAATAACACTACTGACAACACTACTTACAATAACACTACTGACAACACTACTTACAATAACACTACTGACAACACTACTTACAATAACACCACTGACAACAATACTACTGACAACACTACTTACAATAAGACTACTGACAACAATACTACTGACAACACTACTTACAATAACACCACTGACAATAACACTACTGACAACACTACTTACAATAACACTACTGACAACAACACTACTGACAACACTACTTACAATAACACTACTGACAACACTACTGACAATAACACTACTGACAACACTACTTAAAATAACACTACTGACAACAACACTACTGACAACACTACTTACAATAACACTACTGACAATAACACTACTGACAACAACACTACTGACAACACTACTTACAATAACACTACTGACAACACTACTTACAATAACACTACTGACAACACTACTTAAAATAACACTACTGACAACAACACTACTGACAACACTACTTAAAATAACACTACTGACAACAACACTACTGACAACACTACTTACAATAACACTACTGACAATAACACTACTGACAACACTACTTACAATAACACTACTGACAACACTACTTACAATAACACTTCTGACAACAACACTACTGACAACACTAATTACAATAACACTACTGACAACGCTACTGAAAATAACACTACTGACAACAACACTACTGAAAATCATTGAAAATTGACAGTTGATGATTGCTTGTGGCATGAAACAGGCTTGTACCGTCTCATAAAGAATTTACTTGACTCTGGATTATTTTGCTCCTTATCTGTTGAGCACTTTCCCTACCGTTGAGTGTTTGTTTTAATAAAGGTATATATATATAGAAGTTAGAAACAATGCACTGCTCTGGTTCACCAGTTACCTTAAAGACAACAGTTCGTGTCCTACAATGGAACGAATTCTACTTTTCTTCCCATACTCTATGGCATACCACAAGGCTCAGTTATTTGGCCTTTTTTATTTCTGATATATATTAATGACATTAATTAATTAAAATTTAAGCGCATTGTTTCTAAATCTAAGACGTGAAAGCTTCTGAAGTGCAATATGGTGATTGTGTCAAATGCCTTAGATACATCTAAAAAAATACCTATACTAGTGTTTTCCTTCCTATCTCTAGGTTTGTATATTTAATCAATTAGATGCGCCCTGTGATGGCCTGGCGGCCTGTCCAGGGTGTCTCCCCTCCTGCCACCCAATGACTGCTGGGATAGGCTCCAGCATCCCCACGACCCTGAGAGCAGGGTAAGCGGTTTAGATGATGAGTGGATAGATGGATTGATTTGTGTGTGTATGTGTGGGTGTGTGTGTGTGTGTATTTGGAGACTTTATACACTACCGTTCAAAAGTTTGGGATCACCCAAACAATTTTGTGTTTTCCATGAAAAGTCACACTTATTCACCACCATATGTTGTGAAATGAATAGAAAATAGAGTCAAGACATTGACAAGGTTAGAAATAATGATTTGTATTTGAAATAAGATTTTTTTTACATCAAACTTTGCTTTCGTCAAAGAATCCTCCATTTGCAGCAATTACAGCATTGCAGACCTTTGGCATTCTAGCTGTTAATTTGTTGAGGTAATCTGGAGAAATTGCACCCCCACGCTTCCAGAAGCAGCTCCCACAAGTTGGATTGGTTGGATGGGCACTTCTTTGAGCAGATTGAGTTTCTGGAGCATCACATTTGTGGGGTCAATTAAGCGCTCAAAATGGCCAGAAAAAGAGAACTTTCATCTGACACTCGACAGTCTATTCTTGTTCTTAGAAATGAAGGCTATTCCATGCGAGAAATTGCTAAGAAATTGAAGATTTCCTACACCGGTGTGTACTACTCCCTTCAGAGGACAGCACAAACAGGCTCTAACCAGAGTAGAAAAAGAAGTGGGAGGCCGCGTTGCACAACTGAGCAAGAAGATAAGTACATTAGAGTCTCTAGTTTGAGAAACAGACGCCTCACAGGTCCCCAACTGGCATCTTCATTAAATAGTACCTGTTAGAGCCTGTTTGTGCTGTCCTCTGAAGGGAGTAGTACACACCGGTGTAGGAAATCTTCAATTTCTTAGCAATTTCTCGCATGGAATAGCCTTCATTTCTAAGAACAAGAATAGACTGTCGAGTTTCAGATGAAAGTTCTCTTTTTCTGGCCATTTTGAGCGTTTAATTGACCCCACAAATGTGATGCTCCAGAAACTCAATCTGCTCAAAGAAGTGCCCATCCAACCAATCCAACTTGTGGGAGCTGCTTCTGGAAGCGTGGGGTGCAATTTCTCCAGATTACCTCAACAAATTAACAGCTAGAATGCCAAAGGTCTGCAATGCTGTAATTGCTGCAAATGGAGGATTCTTTGACGAAAGCAAAGTTTGATGTAAAAAAAATCTTATTTCAAATACAAATCATTATTTCTAACCTTGTCAATGTCTTGACTCTATTTTCTATTCATTTCACAACATATGGTGGTGAATAAGTGTGACTTTTCATGGAAAACACAAAATTGTTTGGGTGATCCCAAACTTTTGAACGGTAGTGTAAATGTACCTTTTATTTTGCCAAAATCTTTCAAAGGACGTTCTTTCTTCGTTAACATGGTGAGAGGAGGGCAGAGATTTATTGAAACTGTCACTGTTCTGTCCTTCTGACAATTTATCATGAGTCGTGGGTTGCATTATGAAAAAAAAACACTCATGATGAACTTGTTCCTCTTTAAATAAATTTATTTTTTTCTGCAGGTTGCTATCCATAATCAATACAGACAAAAGCAATACTCTACTACCAGAAATGTAAATCATCATCTCTTGTGGGCATCACAACAGCATATTGAGCTATGTACAATGGAAGACAACAACACATTCATACCGCCTCAGTCCAACACCGTCCTCACGTAGGAATCTGTCCATGTAGAGAAACGGGGATAGCACTGTTAAAACCATTTAAGATCAGAGTTTCCAGTGGGGAAAAAAACAAATTAAAATAAAATAACAGTTGGCAATAAGAGATATTTTCCAAGAGTAAAATCGTTTCCTTTCTTCACACAGTAGAAACATGATCAACGCGTTACATTTGGTTCCGTGGTTGTAAACTAGACTGTATTAATTTCACTATTGCATATGCCATCGGGTAAAGTGTGTCAACAAGGCAGAGATCTCTGCAGTAAAATAGATTCTCATCTTGCAACAGACGGTGTGGGAGAAAAGCATACAGTACACTTTACAACCCCAACGCAAAAACACCCGTACCCTCTGCAGAACTCGGTAGCCCAGGACTTTACACAGGAACATCGTAGGTCAACTCTAGGTACTCTATGCATACCAATAGACTTCTCTCAGTTAAACTCCTTTACATATACACAATATATACAATCAAGATAAATAGATACCTTAAGTGTGGTAGATTCTTATATTATTACTCTGTCAAAATCACTTGCCACAATACTTCTCTGTGGTGTACACACTGAGTGCTCAGCAATACATTCAGACATGATTCGTGTTTTACAATATATGCTAACGCATGGTGGGCCAGGCTGGGCTGGCACAGTCTGAGCTGGCACAGTCTGAGCTGGCACAGGGGACAACGTGGAAATAAAAGATGCCAAGAGCAACCGTTCTATTGCCACCGGCCTCAATGGGCACATCTATTCTCTTCAACGGCTCTTCTCTGTGGTGGAATATACCCCTTTCTCTGTTACATGCTCTGGCTAGCACAGCTACTGATGCCGGTGGTCCCGTTCTGTTTCAGATTGGCAAGACCGTTTTTTCTTTTTGTTAGTGACTCATTGACAAGTTTTCCAACTCGGTCGTGACTTGACATCATCATGGCTGGCTGTAAAACTAGCGTACCATATGAAAGGTGTCACAGCATTTGCAGCCTGCACTGAGCGAAACAGCAGGCGTGATTGTAAGAGTGTTGGGGGGGTTATGGGGGTGATGAGGGGGATGGGGTTATGGGGGTGATGGGTGTTATGGGGTTGGGGTGATGTAGGATGTAAGTGATGGGTGGGTGGGGTGATGGGTGGATAGGGGATGGGTGGATTGGGTGATGGGGTGATGGGTGGATGGGGATGGGGGGTTGGGGGGTCGGGGGGTGGGTGATGGGGGGGATGTGTGGATGGGAGTGATGGGTGGATAGGGGATGGGGTGATGGGGGGTTTAGGTTCCAGTGGAAGGTGTGCTGCAGTCAGGTGCAGTGTCGGGGTGTGGGTCAGGGTAACAGCCATGCAGAACTTGTGCAAACATTAGGATTTATAACTACTTAAGTGAAACGCTTCGATTGGATGAAAAAATAAACTAGGTTTGAATAAATAAGAAATTAGTAATTAGGAAAATACTTTCATATCAATTAAATAAATCAGATCTCCAGAAGCCCTACTGTGCAATTCTGAAATAATATCAATATTTTTTTTTTGTTTTGTTAATTATACATTACACTTTTCACCTTTTCACAAGAGAATAACAATGTAGAGACATGACTGGTTATTCAGCTTATATTTCATAGAAAACATAAAGACATCTGAGACATTAAGGCATTGCGTTGGTCTTATCAAACATTCATCTTCCAAAAATAAATAACAACTCTGCTGTAAATATATATTCATATAGTCCTGTGCTGAGTGTACCTCTCAGGCTGCATGTGCTTGCTCCTTGTGAGGTAGAGCAGTTCTGTGGTTGGTGTAACTGACACACTGAGGCCTTTACGGACATCCTCGCTGGTCGTACATTATCTTGTACACACACACACACACACACACACACACAGCCGTCAACCCATCCATGGATCAATAAATACTGAACAGGAACCTGTAAGAGTGTTGTTGTCTGACAGCATTTTCTTCTTTGTTTAGTGTGAAAATGTGGGTCACAGGGAAAATGGCCTCGTAACGCACAGCCCAACTCAAGACACACAACACACACTTGTCACACACCTGTCACACACATGTCCTCCCTTCAGCTAATGTAGGACATGCATAGATGGTGACTTCAAAGAGAGAGCAAGAGTGTGTGTGTTTGTGTGTGTGTGTGTGTGTGTGTGTGTGGACAGTCCTGGGGCGTAGGCTGACCTCTCCAGACAGCCAGTAGAAGTTAAGTTTGTGTGTGTGTGTGTGTGTGTGTGTGTGTGTGTGTGTGTGTGTGTGTGTGTGTGTGTGTGTGTCGTTTCAGCAGCAGGGCAGGTCGGGCAGGTTCTACCTCCAGCCGGGTTGTGTTGTGAGAAGGTCTGTGGAGGTTCCTCTAGTCTGGAACAGAGGTGAAAACATAACGGTGTTAGCATTGAGCTAGCAGAACAGAGGTAAAACATAACAGTTTTAGCACTGAGCTAGCAGAACAGAGGTGAAAACATAACGGTGTTAGCACTGAGCTAGCAGAACAGAGGTAAAAACATAACGGTGTTAGCATTGAGCTAGCAAGACAGAGGTAAAAACATAACGGTGTTAGCATTGAGCTATCAGAACAGAGGTGAAAACATAACGGTGTTAGCACTGAGCTAGCAGAACAGAGGTAAAAACATAACGGTTTTAGCACTGAGCTAGCAGAACAGAGGTGAAAACATAACGGTGTTAGCACTGAGCTAGCAGAACAGAGGTGAAAACAACGGTGTTAGCACTGAGCAAGCAGAACAGAGGTAAAAACATAACGGTGTTAGCACTGAGCTAGCAGAACAGAGGTGAAAACACAACGGTGTTAGCACTGAGCTAGCAGAACAGAGGTGAAAACATAACGGTGTTAGCACTGAGCTAGCAGAACAGAGGTAAAAACATAACGGTGTTAGCACTGAGCAAGCAGAACAGAGGTAAAAACATAACGGTGTTAGCACTGAGCTAGCAGAACAGAGGTAAAAACATAACAGTTTTAGCACTAAGCTAGCAGAACAGAGGTGAAAACATAACGGTGTTAGCACTGAGCTAGCAGAACAGAGCTGAAAACACAACGGTGTTAGCACTGAGCTAGCAGAACAGAGGTAAAAACATAACGGTGTTAGCACTGAGCTAGCAGAACAGAGGTGAAAACATAACGGTGTTAGCACTGAGCTAGCAGAACAGAGGTAAAAACATAACGGTGTTAGCACTGAGCTAGCAGAACAGAGGTGAAAACATAACGGTGTTAGCACTGAGCTAGCAGAACAGTTAGCAGTTCCGCTGATCTGCGGAGTAACAACGTGCCCTGCATAGGTGCACTTATGCGAAGGAATACGGACATTCTGCGGGTGAGAGAAAGTAGTTCCAGGTGAGAGGGCCGTCTGGCGGCAGGATACCGCGGTGACAATATTCCAAACGCAGCGCACACTCACACGGGTTGTGTTTTTTAGCCTCCACTTCCTCCTCCTACCTCCACCCTGGGAGTGCACAGACTCCCACCTACTGCAGGTAACACCCTGACTGCCGATACGTACCCCATGCACCCCACCTCAAAACAACCCAGCGACCACTTTGAAGGGAAGAGACAGACAACAGAAGGTAACGACCCTACTGTACGTTTCCCACTCAGCCCAGGCAAAGCCTGCTGGAGGGAGCGCTGTAACCACGTGATGCGGCGTAACCACGTGATGCGGCGTAACCACGTGATGCGGCGTTATTCTAACAGCCCCATGATTCAGCTGGGTCAGACTCTACTGCTGCTGGCCGTGCACTTTAAGTCATTCCATTTTTAGGCTTTGGAAGTGATTTATCTTAACTAAAAATAATTCCACTCAGATGATCTAGTGCCTTGAACATCATGCACTTTATTTTTATTTTCTGCTTTACACAAAATTCAACGTTCATTTAAAGACAGTCTTGTTTGTGTTGCTGTAAAGTTTGGCGCAACATTTTTTTTACATTTACTGCAACCGAACATCGGCCCCAAATATTGGCTACCAGCCTCCATAACTTACGAATAATCAGTGTCAGTATCAGCCCTGAAAAACCATATCGGGGGTCCACCCTAATACAGCACGAGCATCAGCGGTAAAGGTGTTTCACCCAGCAGAAGGAAGAGCCCCTAACGGACTGAAGACCACTGACAGGCTACACTACAAATAGTCCACCCGACATGACTGTGTCAGTGTGTGTGTCAGTGTGTGTGTGTGTTGGGGGCTGCAAGTGGGCATGAAGAGAAGTCAGATTGTGACAGAGGACCAACTCAGCATGGGGGGAGGGGGTGTATCTGCCAACAGCCATTATTACCTAACGTTCGGTAAGAAAAAAATGGAAGATGGAGGGGGGTATAACCTCGAGGGGAAGACGGGGGGTATAACTTCAGGGGAAGATGGAGGGGGGTATAACGTCAGGAGAAACATGGAGGGGGGTAAAACGTCAGGGGGAAGATGGAGGGGGGTATAACCTCAAGGGGAAGATGGAGGGGGTATAACTTCAGGGGAAGATGGAGGGGGGTATAACCTCGAGGGGAAGATGGAGGGGGTATAACTTCAGGGGAAGATGGGGGGGGGTATAACATCAGGGGGAACATGGAGGGGGGTAAAACCTCAACAGGAAAATGGAGGGGGGTATAACCTCGAGGGGAAGATGGAGGGGGTATAACCTCGAGGGGAAGATGGAGGGGGTATAACCTCGAGGGGAAGATGGAGGGGGGTATAACCTCGAGAGGAAGATGGAGGGGGGTATAATTTTGGGGGTATACTGTCAGGGGATGGGTCATTCCTGGAGTCCTGCTCTTTTGCTGTGACCACACGTTAAGCTGGAGTTCTGCACATGAGGCAGTAACAGACACTGCACACTGCCCGTTTAGCCCAGACGCCATTTCATTCCCTTTGGCTGTGTCAGACGGAGGGGGAGAGAGACAGCAGAGGGGGAGAGACAGGAGGAAGGAGAAAGAGAGCAGTGGCAAACAGCCCTGCACCACCACTCTGCCTACAGTGACGAGTTATGTCTTCAGTGTATTGTGTACATCATGGCCAACAGCTTTTCTTTGTGCGGCATGGAAAGATTTTCGACTGAGCCTGGGTAGGTGGTTGTGTGTGTGTGTGTGTGTGTGTGTGTGTGTGTGTGTGTGTGTGTGTGTGTGTAGTTAGTTGGGTTAGTGAGTTAGATAAAGCGTCTGCAGCCATGAGGTCAGTGTGTCATCTAGGTTTTTGATACACTGGCTGCATGTCAGGCGGCGGAGGTCTGCATGTCAGGTGGGGGAGGTCTGCAGGTCAGGCAGCGGAGGTCTGCAGGTCAGATGGCGGAGGTCTCCATGTCAGGTGGGGGACGTCTGCATGTCAGGCGGTGGAGGTCTCCATGTCAGGTGGGGGAGGTCTGCATGTCAGGCGGCGGAGGTCTGCATGTCAGGTGGGGGAGGTCTGCAGGTCAGGCAGGGGAGGTCTGCAGGTCAGGCAGCGGAGGTCTGCAGGTCAGATGGCGGAGGTCTCCATGTCAGGTGGGGGAGGTCTGCATGTCAGGCGGTGGAGGTCTCCATGTCAGGTGGGGGAGGTCTGCATGTCAGGCGGCGGAGGTCTGCATGTCAGGTGGGGGAGGTCTGCATGTCAGGTGGGGGAGGTCTGCAGGTCAGGCAGGGGAGGTCTGCAGGTCAGGCAGCGGAGGTCTGCAGGTCAGATGGCGGAGGTCTCCATGTCAGGTGGGGGAGGTCTGCATGTCAGGCGGTGGGGGTTTGCAGGTCAGGCGGTGGAGGTCTGCATGTCAGGCGGTGGAGGTTTGCAGGTCAGGCGGTGGAGGTCTGCATGTCAGGTGGGGGAGGTCTGCATGTCAGGCGGTGGAGGTATCCATGTCAGGTGGGGGAAGTCTGCATGTCAGGCGGTGGAGGTCTCCATGTCAGGTGGGGGAGGTCTGCATGTCAGGCGGTGGAGGTCTCCATGTCAGGTGGGGGAGGTCTGCATGTCAGGCGGTGGAGGTCTCCATGTCAGGTGGGGGAGGTCTGCATGTCAGGCGGTGGGGGTTTGCAGGTCAGGCGGGGGAGGTCTGCATGTCAGGCGGTGGAGGTCTGCATGTCAGGCGGTGGAGGTCTGCATGTCAGGCAGTGGAGGTCTGCATGTCAGGCGGTGGAGGTCTCCATGTCAGGCAGTGGAGGTTTGCAGGTCAGGCGGTGGAGGTCTGCATGTCAGGCGGTGGAGGTTTGCAGGTCAGACGGTGGAGGTCTGCATGTCAGGCGGTGGAGGTTTGCAGGTCAGGCGGTGGAGGTCTCCATGTCAGGTGGGGGAGGTCTGCATGTCAGGCGGCGGAGGTCTGCATGTCAGGTGGGGGAGGTCTGCAGGTCAGGCAGGGGAGGTCTGCAGGTCAGGCGGTGGAGGTCTGCATGTCAGGCGGTGGAGGTCTGCATGTCAGGCGGTGGAGGTTTGCAGGTCAGGCGGTGGAGGTCTCCATGTCAGGTGGGGGAGGTCTGCATGTCAGGCGGCGGAGGTCTGCAGGTCAGGCAGGGGAGGTCTGCAGGTCAGGCAGGGGAGGTCTGCAGGTCAGGTGGGGGAGGTCTGCATGTCAGGCAGGGGAGGTCTGCATGTCAGGTGGGGGAGGTCTCCATGTCAGGCGGTGGAGGTCTGCAGGTCAGACGGTGGAGGTCTGCATGTCAGGCGGTGGAGGTTTGCAGGTCAGGCGGTGGAGGTCTCCATGTCAGGTGGGGGAGGTCTGCATGTCAGGCGGCGGAGGTCTGCATGTCAGGTGGGGGAGGTCTGCAGGTCAGGCAGGGGAGGTCTGCAGGTCAGGCGGTGGAGGTCTGCATGTCAGGCGGTGGAGGTCTGCATGTCAGGCGGTGGAGGTTTGCAGGTCAGGCGGTGGAGGTCTCCATGTCAGGTGGGGGAGGTCTGCATGTCAGGCGGCGGAGGTCTGCAGGTCAGGCAGGGGAGGTCTGCAGGTCAGGCAGGGGAGGTCTGCAGGTCAGGTGGGGGAGGTCTGCATGTCAGGCAGGGGAGGTCTGCATGTCAGGTGGGGGAGGTCTGCATGTCAGGCGGCGGAGGTCTGCAGGTCAGGCAGGGGAGGTCTGCAGGTCAGGCAGGGGAGGTCTGCAGGTCAGGCGGTGGAGGTCTGCATGTCAGGCAGGGGAGGTCTGCATGTCAGGCGGTGGAGGTCTGCATGTCAGGCGGTGGGGGTTTGCATGTCAGGCGGTGGAGGTCTGCATGTCAGGCGGTGGAGGTCTGCATGTCAGGCGGTGGAGGTCTGCATGTCAGGCGGTGGAGGTTTGCAGGTCAGGCGGTGGAGGTCTGCATGTCAGGCGGTGGAGGTTTGCAGGTCAGGCGGTGGAGGTCTGCATGTCGGCTTGCAGGGCAGGATGCATGCACAACGGCTAGCTGATCTCAGCAGGACTGAACTGACTGGTCTGGTGTCTCGTGTAGGACATGTTACCACCCGCGGCTTCTGGTGTCAGATTTCAATCATTTCACTCTTGGGTAAAATCTACAATACCAGAATTCTGCAGGAATCATCACGACATCTGATACAAGTACTGGTGCATCCTTACTGAAAACAGTTACCTTCACTGAACCTACGAGGGCACCTCGGCATGACAACACCTGGACTCCTGCAGGACTCAGAGGACAGGATGATGGAAGAGACAGGAAGCAGTAGAGCAGAGAAGAAGAGGAGAGAGCAGGGAGGAGAATGATTGTTTTGATACTTCTCCTGAGAATCTGAGGTCAACTGGTGCATAGACATATTTCCAGATTTGTATGTGCCATGTGTGAGTCTCTTGGAGACGGCCAGAGAGAGAGAGAGACAGACAGAGACAGACAGACAGAGAGAGAGACATAGAGACACAGACAGACAGACAGACAGACAGATAGAGAGAGGGGGGGGGGGGGGAGAGAGAGAGAGGCAGGTGTCTGTTTCACACTCCATAGACAGAGACAGGCAGACAGACAGAGAGAGACAGACAGAGAGACAGGGAGTGACAGAGAGAGAGAGGCAGGTGTCTGTTTCACACTTCCGAGACAGAAAGGGAGACAGAGAGACAGACAGACAGACAGACAGACAGACAGATAGAGAGAGGGGGGGGGGGAGAGAGAGAGAGAGGCAGAGACAGAGAGACGGTGGGGGCGGGCGGGAGGTGAGACTGAATAGCAGGATACTAGACTGAGGAAAGAAAGGTAGTGTAAATCAAGGGATAAAAACATAAATTTGGAGAAAGAGTGGAACAGCAGTAGGGGGGACGCCCTGCTCGTCTCCTGGCCGACAGTGTGTGAGCCGTCCCAGGCTGACCCACGCCGTCTAATCCTGCCTGCACCGCCTGTAATCTCATCTGGAGCGGTGGCTGGCTAAATGTGGGGAACGCTGGCTTCGTAGTTATCAAGCTAGTGCTGTGTCTGGAACATCCTGGCCTACTTTATCCCCCCCGTGTGTCCTCACACACACACAAACACACACACACACACACACACATACACCACAGCATCTGCTTGGAAACTGTGACATAAGAGAATGCAGTGTTACGTGCATGTATACATGTGTGTTTCTATCGAGTAACACTGCATGTCTGTTGCTTCACCTTGTGTTGCATACTACAGTTTATATTTTATGTTGCATGCCTTATTTTATATTTTATGTTGAATACTATATTTTATATTTTATGTCGCATACTACAGTTTATATTTTATATTTCATACTACAGTTTATATTTTATGTTGCATACTACAGTTTATATTTGCATACTAGTTTATATTTTATATTGCATACTACAGTTTATATTTTATGTTGCATACTATATTTTATGTTGCACACTATATTTTATATTTTATGTTGCACACTACAGTTTATAATTTATGTTGCATACTACAGTTTATATGTTATGTTGCATACTACAGTTTATATTTTATGTTGCATGCTATATTTCATATTTTATGTTCACTACTATATTTTATATTTTATGTTGCATACTACAGTTTATATTTTATGTTACATACTACATTTTATATTTTATGTTGCATGCTATATTTTATATTCTATGTTGCATACTACAGTTTATATTTTATGTTGCATACTACATTTTATATTTTATGTTACATACTACAGTTTATATTTTACTTTGCATACTACATTTTATATTTGATGTTGCATACTACAGTTTATATTTATGTTGCATGCTATATTTTATATTTTATGTTGCGTAATATATATTTATGTTGCGTACTATATTTTATATTTTATGTTGCATATGATGCTTTATATTTTATGTTGCATACTATATTTTTATGTTGTATACTATATTTTATATCTTACTTCTTCTTACTATTTTACATTTTATGTTATACCACTGCGGACTACTACTAAAGTTTATCTTTTATGTTGCACACTATATTTTATATTTTATGTTGCATATTACAGTTTATATTTTATGTTGCATATTAGTTTATATTTTATGTTGCATGCTATATTTTATGTTGCATACTATGCTTTATATTTTATGCTGCATACTATATTTTATGTTGCGTAATATATTTTTATGTTGCATACTATATTTCATATTTTATGTTATATACTATACTTTTTATGTTGCATACTATATTTTTATGTTGAATGCTATATTTTATATTTCATGTTGAATGCTATATTTTATATTTTATGTTGCATACTACAGGTTATATTTTATATTGTATACTACAGTTTATATTTTATGTTGCATACTACAGTTTATATTTGCGTACTATGTTATATTTTATATTGCGTAATATATTTTTATGTTGCATGCTATATTTTATATTTTATGTTGCATACTATGCTTTATATTTTATGCTGCATACTATATTTTATGTTGCGTAATATATTTTTATGTTGCATACTATATTTCATATTTTATGTTATATACTATACTTTTTATGTTGCATACTATATTTTTATGTTGAATGCTATATTTTATATTTCATGTTGAATGCTATATTTTATATTTTATGTTGCATACTACAGGTTATATTTTATATTGTATACTACAGTTTATATTTTATGTTGCATACTACAGTTTATATTTGCGTACTATGTTGTATTTTATATTGCATACTCAGTTTATAATTTATGTTGCATACCACAGTTTATATTTTATGTTGCATGCTTTACTTTATCTTTTAGGTTGAATACTATATTTTATATTTTATATTGCATACTACTGTTTGTATTTTATATTGCATACTACAGTTTATATTTTATATTGCATACTCAGTTTATAATTTATGTTGCATACTGGTTTATATTTTATTTTGCATACTACAGTTTATATTTTATGTTGCATGCTATACTTTATATTTTATGTTGCATACTACAGTTTATAATTTATATTGCATACTACAGTTTATATTTTATGTTGCATACTATATTTTATGTTGTATACTATATTTTATATTTTATGTTGCACACTACAGTTTATAATTTATGTTGCATACTACAGTTTATATTTTATGTTGCATATTACAGTTTTTATTTTATGTTGCATGCTATATTTTTTATTTTATGTTGACTACTATATTTTATATTTTATGTTGCATACTACAGTTTATATTTTATGTTGCATGCTATATTTTACATTTTATTTTGTATACTACAGTTTATATTTTATGTTGAATACTACATTTTATATTTTATGTTACATACTACAGTTTATATTTTACTTTGCATACTACATTTTATATTTGATGTTGCATCCTACAGTGTGTGTGTGTGTGTTTTCATGTGTACCAGGTTTTTCTACCCTAATGGGGACATTTGGTCCCATTAGGATAGAAAGACCTGAAACCCTCTACCTTGTGAGGACATTTTAGGGGTCCCCATGAGGAGGAGGGTGTACTTTAGGGTCGGGACTTGGGTTTAGGGTTGAGAGTAGGATTAGGACTAGGTTCAGGACTTGGGTATAGGGACTAGGTTCAGGTTAGGGTGAGGGGTAGTGCTAGACATGTAGTTATGATGGTTAAGGTTAAGGGCTCGGGAATGAATGTCGTCAATGAGGGGGTCCCCACAACTATAGGGTGGCGTGTGCGTGCGTGCTTGTGTGTGTGTGTGTGTGTGTGTGTGTGTGTGTGCGTGTGCGTAACAGAAGTGATGAAGATACTGGGAGGCTCAAAATGACAGGGAGCACAGAGACATGAAAGACACATGCCAGTGGGAGCTGCAGTAGCAGGAGGATCAGATTGGGGTGCAGAGTGTGTGTGAGTGCTCGCCTCCCCTCAAACTCCCCTCCCCCGACTGTCTGAACCCTCACCTTGTTGTGACAGCTGCATGTACTGAGCATGCTCAGAGGCTTACCTTGCACTCGGAGCGAGTTAGGAATGTGATGTCATGCAACTAGATCACCCCCACCCCCATCTCTCCGTGTCCCTTCCTGTGCCACAGCTCACTTTGACATCAACAACACACATACACACGGTCGCGCGCGCGCGCGCGCACACACACACACACACACACACACACACACACACACACACACACACACAGACACACACACACACACACGTCATCGGCAAAGTAACACAGGCTTGTTGATGTTTAGTGCCTTGTGGTCACTGAGTGCGTTTGGCTCTTCCCTCCATGAAGCGGTGACGTCGTGTGTGTGATAGTACTGCACGACACACCAGATGCAGGGTGACTGAAGCTGATGGGTATATGCCTGTCTCTAATCTCACCCAAGAATTACCCCCCCCCCACACACACACACACACACACACACACACACACACACGGAACTGATGGTTTTGCTTTCTGCAGCCTCTGCATGCAGCAGATGGTGGGCTATCATGGGAGGAGAGACTTTACCATGAGAGGAGAGACTTTATCATGAGAGGAGAGACTCTATCATGAGAGGAGAGACTCTATCATGAGAGGAGAGACTCTATCATGAGAGGAGAGACTCTATCATGAGAGGAGAGACTCTATCATGAGAGGAGAGAATCTCATGAGAGGAGGAGAGAAACTATCATGAGAGGAGGGAATCTATCATGAGAGGAGAGACTTTATCATGAGAGGAGAGACTCTATCATGAGAGGAGAGACTCTATCATGAGAGGAGAGAATCTCATGAGAGGAGGAGAGAATCTATCATGAGAGGAGAGACTATCATGAGAGGAGATAATCTCATGAGAGGAGGAGAGAAACTATCATGAGAGGAGGGAATCTATCATGAGAGGAGAGAATATCATGAGAGGAGGAGAGAATCTATCATGAGAGGAGATAATCACATGAGAGGAGGAGAGAAACTATCATGGGAGGAGAGACTTTACCATGAGAGGAGAGACTTTATCATGAGAGGAGAGACTCTATCATGAGAGGAGAGACTATCATGAGAGGAGATAATCTCATGAGAGGAGGAGAGAATCTATCATGAGAGGAGGGAATCTATCATGAGAGGAGAGAATCTCATGAGAGGAGGAGAGAATCTATCATGGGAGGAGAGACTCTATCATGAGAGGAGATAATCACATGAGAGGAGGAGAGAATCTATCATGAGAGGAGAGACTCTATCATGAGAGGAGATAATTACATGAGAGGAGGAGAGAAACTATCATGAGAGGAGAGACTTTACCATGAGAGGAGAGACTTTATCATGAGAGGAGAGACTCTATCATGAGAGGAAAGACTATCATGAGAGGAGATAATCTCATGAGAGGAGGAGAGAATCTATCATGAGAGGAGGGAATCTATCATGAGAGGAGGGAATCTATCATGAGAGGAGAGAATCTCATGAGAGGAGGAGAGAATCTATCATGAGAGGAGAGACTATCATGAGAGGAGATAATCACATGAGAGGAGGAGAGAAACTATCATGAGAGGAGAGACTTTACCATGAGAGGAGAGACTTTATCATGAGAGGAGAGACTCTATCATGAGAGGAGATAATCTCATGAGAGGAGGAGAGAATCTATCATGAGAGGAGGGAATCTATCATGAGAGGAGAGAATCTCATGAGAGGAGGAGAGAATCTATCATGAGAGGAGAGACTCTATCATGAGAGGAGATAATCTCATGAGAGGAGGAGAGAATCTATCATGAGAGGAGGGAATCTATCATGAGAGGAGATAATCTCATGAGAGGAGGAGAGAATCTATCATGAGAGGAGAGAATCTATCATGAGAGGAGAGACTATCAAGAGAGGAGAAATTCTATCATGACAGGAGAGAATCTATCATGAGAGGTGAGAATCTCATGAGAGGAGGAGAGAATCTATCATGAGAGGAGAGACTATCATGAGAGGAGATAATCACATGAGAGGAGGAGAGAAACTATCATGAGAGGAGAGACTTTACCATGAGAGGAGAGACTTTATCATGAGAGGAGAGACTCTATCATGAGAGGAGATAATCTCATGAGAGGAGAGAATCTATCATGAGAGGAGGGAATCTATCATGAGAGGAGAGAATCTCATGAGAGGAGGAGAGAATCTATCATGAGAGGAGAGACTCTATCATGAGAGGAGATAATCTCATGAGAGGAGGAGAGAATCTATCATGAGAGGAGGGAATCTATCATGAGAGGAGAGAATCTCATGAGAGGAGGAGAGAATCTATCATGAGAGGAGAGACTCTATCATGAGAGGAGATAATCACATGAGAGGAGGAGAGAAACTATCATGAGAGGAGAGACTTTACCATGAGAGGAGAGACTTTATCATGAGAGGAGAGACTCTATCATGAGAGGAGAGACTATCATGAGAGGAGATAATCTCATGAGAGGAGGAGAGAAACTATCATGAGAGGAGGGAATCTATCATGAGAGGAGAGAATCTCATGAGAGGAGGAGAGAATCTATCATGAGAGGAGATAATCACATGAGAGGAGGAGAAAAACTATCATGAGAGGAGAGACTTTACGAGAATCTATCATGAGAGGAGAGACTCTATCATGAGAGGAGATAATCTCATGAGAGGAGGAGAGAATCTATCATGAGAGGAGAGAATCTATCATGAGAGGAGAGACTATCAAGAGAGGAGAAATTCGATCATGACAGGAGAGAATCTATCATGAGAGGAGATAATCTCATGAGAGGAGGAGAGAATCTATCATGAGAGGAGAGAATCTCATGAGGGAAGAGAATCTCATGAGAGGAGGAGAGAATCTATCATGAGAGGAGAGAATCTATCATGAGAGGAGAGACTATCAAGAGGGGAGAAATTCTATCATGACAGGAGAGAATCTATCATGAGAGGAGATAATCTCATGAGAGGAGGAGAGAATCTATCATGAGAGGAGAGAATCTCATGGGGGGAGAGAATCTCATGAGAGAAGAGAATCTCATGAGGGGAGACTATCATGAGAGGAGAGAATCTCATGAGGACAGACTATCATGAGAGGAAGAATCTATCATGAGAGGGGAGAATCTCATGAGAGGACAGACTATCTTGAGAGGAAGAGTCTATCATGAGAGGGGAGAATCTCATGAGGGGAGAGAATCTCATGAGAGAAGAGAATCTCATGAGGGGAGACTATCATGAGAGGAGAGAATCTCATGAGAGGACAGACTATCATGAGAGGAAGAATCTATCATGAGAGGGGAGAATCTCATGAGAAGACAGACTATCATGAGAGGAAGAATCTATCATGAGAGGGGAGAATCTCATGAGAAGACAGACTATCATGAGAGGAAGAATCTATCATGAGAGGGGAGAATCTCATGAGGGGAGAGAATCTCATGAGAGAAGAGAATCTCATGAGAGGAAGAATCTATCATGAGAGGGGAGAATCTCATGAGGGGAGAGAATCTCATGAGAGAAGAGAATCTCATGAGGGGAGACTATCATGAGAGGAGAGAATCTCATGAGAGGACAGACTATCATGAGAGGAAGAATCTATCATGAGAGGGGAGAATCTCATGAGGGGAGAGAATCTCATGACGGGAGACTATCATGAGGGGAGAGGCTTTGCTGGGCTTATTAACACAGCTGCTGCCTGCTGCAGGTGCAGCTGTGTGAAGTGAGTGATATATATATATGTGTGTGTGTGTATGTGTGTGTGTGTGTTACTGTGTTTACATGCACAGTTAAGTGGAGCTACACTTACAGCTCGATTTGGCCATGTAATTGGACTACTGTTGTTGTCCCAGTATACAAGAACCGGGGGACAATCCATTTATTGATGGAAGTATGTCCCACCCCGGTACACTAGGTGGCGGTACGCTCCCTTTCAGCTGGGTGCTGTTGGACCTTCTTCCGGTTGACCTCTTGCGTCACACACCAAACAAGTAACAAACAAGCTGGCAAGCGGCAAGCGGGTTCCATGTGGCGCAGTGAAGACATGGACACCACAAGATGGCGCTGTCCATTTCATATGTACTCTGTGCTGTACCTCTGACCCTGCTGATACTACGCTGTTCCACTTCCAGGTGAAAGACCGCCGCGGGAACTGGTGAGACTCCTCAATGTCCGGTGAAAAGAAGTGGCTGGTGACTCCACATGTATGGGAGGAGGCATGTGGTAGTCTGCACTCTGCAGCCCTCCCCGGATCAGCAGAGGGGTGGAGCAGAGACCGGGGCGGGTCAGAAGAGTGGGGTAATTGGACAGGTACAAATGGGGAGAAAAAGGGGGTGGGGGCATGTTGTGGTAACTTAGCAGTAAGCCTCGCTGGCCAAACTAACTTAACTACACTGAACTGCCCCCCCCCCCACAGCAGCCTGCCTGCTGCTGCTGCTGCTGCTGCTGCTGCTGCTGCATCTGTCCTTGGATGGAAAGGGTGACGCAAAGGACTGTGGCGCTGATTGGTCGGTTCTTGTCACGTGACCTGCGCTGCATTCGCAACAAGGTAGAGGCTAGTTCCCATCGATGCAGAGAACGGAAATGGAGTAGAGAACGATCAACTGAGCATGCGCGAAATGCCTCTACCATGCCTCCTCACGCCCCGCATAGCATCCAGGCGCAAGGATTCTAGAAAGACCCGTCCCTACTCTCGTGGCGCCGCTTCGCTTTTC
This sequence comes from Lampris incognitus, assembly GCF_029633865.1. NCBI lineage: Eukaryota > Metazoa > Chordata > Actinopteri > Lampriformes > Lampridae > Lampris > Lampris incognitus. The sequence continues at coordinate 27,803,802 of NC_079231.1, read as the reverse complement.
ACCTCGCATGTCACGTGTGGCCGCCGGAAAACCATGAATTTGTGCGCGCGGAACACACAAGTAAACGTGTGTCCATCCACCCATCCACCCATCCATCCATCCATCATCCTTTTTTATTTATTTGTTTGTTTGTTTGTTTGTTTGTTTATTTATTTTATCCCCCCCCTTTTCTCCCCAGTTGTACCCGTCCAATTACCCCACTCTCCCGTGCGGCGCCGGTCTCCGCTCCACCCCCTCAGCTGATCCGGGGAGGGCTGCAGACTACCACATGCCTCCTCCCATACATGTGGAGTCACCAGCCGCTTCTTTTCACCTGACAGTGAGGAGTTTCACCAGGGGGACGTAGCATGTGGGAGGATCACGCTATTCCCCCCAGTTCCTCCTCCCCCCTGAACAGATACCCCGACCAACCAGAAGAGGCGCTAGTGCAGCGACCTGGACACAGTCATTGGGCGGCGGGCGGGAGACACCCTGGACAAGCCGCCAGGCCATCACACAGGGCCGACAAACACACACACACACACACACACACACACACACCTAGGGACAATGTAGTACAGCCGAGTCACCTGACCTACATGTCTTTGAGTCACCTGACCTACATGTCTTTGAGTCACCTGACCTACATGTCTTTGAGTCACCTGACCTACATGTCTTTGAGTCACCTGACCTACATGTCTTTGAGTCACCTGACCTACATGTCTTTGAGTCACCTTACCTACATGTCTTTGAGTCACCTGACCTACATGTCTTTGAGTCACCTGACCTACATGTCTTTGGACTGTGTGAGGAAACCGGAGCCCCTGGAGGAAACCCACGCAGACACGGGAGAACATGCAAACTCCACACAGAGGACGACCCGGGACCACCCCCAGGTTGGACTCCCCCGGGGCTCGAACCCAGGACCTTGTTGCTGTGAGGCAACAGCACTAACCACTGCACCACCATGCTGCGGTGTCACATCAATATTACTTACCTATCAAGCCCCTGTTACCCCCTCCTCAATTCCCAATCCCCCCACCACCACACAAACACACCAGGAAACACTAGAAACACTTTACCCCTTTCTTCATTGTCCACTAGATGGCGCCTACAGAGACAGGATGGACGAACAGACTTCATGTGAGCAGAACCATCATGTGTCGTTTTGATGGTCAGTGTGAACCCTGCTGTATGGCATCAGAATGTGTGTTGTTGTGTAGGTGTGTATTGTTGTGTAGGTGTGTGTTGTTGTGTAGGTGTGTGTTGTGTAGTAGGTGTGTGTCAGTGAAACAGAGTGGGTGCAGACGGGCTTGTGTTACCAGTGGATCAAGTCATTAGTCGGAGGAGGAGCTGCACAAGCAGACGGCTGATTTGGCTAATCTGGGTGTGGTACAGAACATCCACCCTGGCTGAGCCGCCACCAGCCAGCGTCACCCAGCAGGGGGCGCCGGCTCGGTTCACCTGAGGTACACACCCCCTCGCCATCACACACGAACCACACAGTCACCAACTACACAGCAACCACACAGTTACCGACTACACAGTCACCACACAGCAACCACACAGCTACCACACAGCAACCACACAGTCACCAACCACACACCAACCACACAGTCACAACCACACAGTTACCGACTACACAGTCACCACACAGCAACCACGCAGCTACCACACAGCAACCACACAGTCACCAACCACACAGCAACCACACAGCTACCACACAGCAACCACACAGTCACCAACCACACACCAACCACACATCCACCAACCACACAGCAACCACACAGTCACCAACCACACACCAACCACACAGCTACCACACAGCAACCACACAGTCACCAACCACACACCAACCACACAGTCACCAACCACACACCAACCACACAGCTACCACACAGCAACCACACAGTCACCAACCACACAGCTACCACACAGTCACCAACCACACAGCTACCACACAGTCACCAACCACACAGCTACCACACAGTTACCGACTACACAGTCACCACACAGCAACCACACAGCTACCACACAGCAACCACACAGTCACCAACCACACACCAACCACACAGTCACCAACCACACAGTTACCGACTACACAGTCACCACACAGCAACCACGCAGCTACCACACAGCAACCACACAGTCACCAACCACACACCAACCACACAGCTACCACACAGCAACCACACAGTCACCAACCACACACCAACCACACATCCACCAACCACACAGCAACCACACAGTCACCAACCACACACCAACCACACAGCTACCACACAGCAACCACACAGTCACCAACCACACAGCTACCACACAGCAACCACAGTCACCAACCACACACCAACCACACAGTCACCAACCACACACCAACCACACAGCTACCACACAGCAACCACACAGTCACCAACCACACAGCTACCACACAGTCACCAACCACACAGCTACCACACAGTCACCAACCACACACCAACCACACAGTCACCAACCACACACCAACCACACAGCTACCACACAGCAACCACACAGTCACCAACCACACACCAACCACACAGTCACCAACCACACACCAACCACACAGCTACCACACAGCAACCACACAGTCACCAACCACACAGCTACCACACAGTCACCAACCACACAGCTACCACACAGTCACCAACCACACAGCTACCACACAGCAACCACACAGTCACCAACTACACAGCAACCACACAGTTACCGACTACACAGTCACCACACACCAACCACGCAGTCACCAAATACACACCAACCACACAGCAACCACACAGTCACCAACTACACACCAACCACGCAGTCACCACACACCAACCACGCAGTCACCAACTACACACCAACCACACAGCAACCACACAGTCACCAACTACACAGCAACCACACAGTCACCAACTACACACCAACCACACAACAACCACGCAGTCACCAACTACAAACCAACCACACAGCAACCACACAGTCACCAACTACACACCAACCACACAGTCACCAACTACACACCAACCACACACCAACCACACAGTCACCAACTACACACCAACCACACAGCAACCACACAGTCACCAACTACACAGCAACCACACAGTTACCGACTACACAGTCACCACACAGCAACCACACAGCTACCACACAGCAACCACACAGTCACCAACCACACACCAACAACACAGCAACCACATACCAACCACACAGCTACCACACAGCAACCACACAGTCACCAACCACACAGCAACCAAACAGCAACCACATACCAACCACACAGTCACCAACCACACAGCAACCACACAGCAACCACACAGCAACCACACACCAACCACACAGCAACCACACACCAACCACACAGCAACCACACAGTCACAGACGCCAAAGCAACCACACAGCAACCACACAGCAACCACACAGTCACCAACCACACACCAACGACACAGCAACCACACTGCAACCACACAGTCACCACACAGTCACCAACTACACACCAACCACACAGCAACCACGCAGCAACCACACAGTCACCAACCACATAGCAACCACACAGCAACCACGCAGCAACCACACAGCTGCCACACAGCAACCACACAGCAACCACACACCAACCACACAGTCACCAACCACACACCAACAACACAGCAACCACGCAGCAACCACACAGTCACCAACCACACAGTCACCAACCACACAGCAACCACACAGTCACCAACCACACAGTCACCAACCACACAGCAACCACACAGCAACCACACAGTCACCAACCACACAGCAACCACACAGCAACCACACAGCAACCACACACCAACCACACACCAACCACACAGTCACCAACCACACAGCAACCACACAGCAACCACACAGCAACCACACAGTCACCAACCACACAGCAACCACACAGCAACCACACAGCAACCACACACCAACCACACACCAACCACAGTCACAGACCACAACGCAACCACACAGCAACCACACAGCAACCACACAGTCACCAACCACACACCAACGACACAGCAACCACACTGCAACCACACAGTCACCACACAGTCACCAACTACACACCAACCACACAGCAACCACGCAGTCACCAACTACACAGCAACCACACAGTCACAGACCACACAGTCACCACACAGTCACCAACTACACACCAACCACACAGTCGCCAACTACACACCAACCACACAGCAACCACACAGTCACCACACAGTCACCAACCACACAGTCACCACACAGTCACCAACTACACACCAACCACAGAGCAACCACGCAGTCACCAACTACACAGCAACCACACAGTCACCAACCACACACCAACCACACAGTCACCACACAGTCACCAACTACACAGCAACCACACAGTCGCCAACTACACACCAACCACACAGTCACCACACAGTCACCAACTACACAGCAACCACACAGTCGCCAACTACACACCAACCACACAGTCACCACACAGTCACCAACTACACAGCAACCACACAGTCACCAACCACACACCAACCACACAGTCACCACACAGTCACCACACAGTCACCACACAGTCACCAACCACACAGCAACCACACACCAACCACACACCAACCACACAGTCACCACACAGTCACCAACCACACAGCAACCACACAGTCACCACACAGTCACCAACTACACAGCAACCACACAGTCACCAACCACACACCAACCACACAGTCACCACACAGTCACCAACTACACACCAACCACACAGTCGCCAACTACACACCAACCACACAGCAACCACACAGTCACCACACAGTCACCAACCACACACCAACCACACAGTCACCACACAGTCACCAACTACACACCAACCACACAATCACCACACACCAACCACGCAGTCACCAACTACACACCAACCACACAGTCACCACACACCAACCACGCAGTCACCAACTACACACCAACCACACAGCAACCACACAGTCACCAACTACACACTAACCACGCAGTCACCACACACCAATCACACAGTCACCAACTACACACCAACCACACAGCAACCACACAGTCACCAACTACACACCAACCACACAGTCACCAACTACACACCAACCACACACCAACCACGCAGTCACCAACTACACACCAACCACACAGCAACCACACAGTCACCAACTACACACCAACCACACAGTCACCAACTACACACCAACCACACACCAACCACGCAGTCACCAACTACACACCAACCACACAGCAACCACACAGTCACCAACCACACAGCAACCACACAGTCACCACACACCAACCACACAGTCACCACACACCAACCACACAGTCACCACATACCAACCACACACCAACCTCACACCAACCACACAGTCACCAACCACACACCAACCACACAGCAACCACACAGTCACCAACCACACAGTCACCACACACCAACCACACAGTCACCACATACCAACCACACACCAACCACACAGTCACCAACCACACACCAACCAAGCAGCCACCAACCACACACCAACCAAGCAGCAACCACACACCAACCACACAGTCACCAACCACACATCAACCACACAGTCACCAACTACACACCAACCACACAGCAACCACACAGTCACCAACTACACAGCAACCACACAGCAACCACACACCAACCACACAGTCACCACACACCAACCACACACCAACCACACACTAACCACGCAGTCACCAACTACACACCAACCACACAGCAACCACACAGTCACCAACTACACACCAACCACACAGTCACCAACTACACACCGACCACACAGTCACCACACACCAACCACGCAGTCACCACACACCAACCACGCAGTCACCAACTACACACCAACCACACAGTCACCAGCTACACACCAACCACACAGTCACCAACTACACACCAACCAAACAGTCACCAACTACACACCAACCACACACCAACCACGCAGTCACCAACCACACAGCAACCAGACAGTCACCACACACCAACCACACAGTCACCAACTACACACCAACCACACAGCAACCACACAGTCACCACACACCAACCACACAGTCACCACACACCAACGACACAGTCACCACACACCAACCACACAGTCACCACACACCAACCACACAGTCACCAACTACACACCAACCACACAGTCACCAACCACACAGTCACCGCACAGTCACCAACCACACACCAACTACACACCAACCACACAGCAACCACACAGTCACCAACCACACAGCAACCACACAGTCACCAACTACACACCAACCACACAGTCACCACACACCAACCTCACAGTCACCACACACCAACCACACAGTCACCAACTACACACCAACCACACAGCAACCACACAGTCACCAACTACACACCAACCACACAGTCACCAACTACACAGCAACCACACACCAACCACACAGTCACCAACCACACACCAACCACACACCAACCACACAGCAACCACACAGTCACCAACTACACAGACACCACACAGTTACCGACTACACAGTCACCACACAGCAACCACACAGCTACCGCACAGCAACCACACAGTCACCAACCACACACCAACAACACAGCAACCACATACCAACCACACAGCTACCACACAGCAACCACACAGTCACCAACCACACAGCAACCACACAGCAACCACACACCAACCACACAGTCACCAACCACACACCAACAACACAGCAACCACACACCAACCATACAGCTACCACACAGCAACCACACAGCAACCACACAGTCACCAACCACACAGCAACCACACAGCAACCACACAGCAACCACACACCAACCACACAGCAACCACACAGTCACAGACGCCAAAGCAACCACACAGCAACCACACAGCAACCACACAGTCACCAACCACACACCAACGACACAGCAACCACACTGCAACCACAGTCACCACACAGTCACCAACTACACACCAACCACACAGCAACCACGCAGCAACCACACAGTCACCAACCACATAGCAACCACACAGCAACCACGCAGCAACCACACAGCTGCCACACAGCAACCACACAGCAACCACACACCAACCACACAGTCACCAACCACACACCAACAACACAGCAACCACGCAGCAACCACACAGTCACCAACCACACAGTCACCAACCACACAGTCACCAACCACACAGCAACCACACAGCAACCACACAGTCACCAACCACACACCAACCACACACCAACCACACAGTCACCAACCACACAGCAACCACACACCAACCACACACCAACCACAGTCACAGACCACAACGCAACCACACAGCAACCACACAGCAACCACACAGTCACCAACCACACACCAACGACACACCAACCACACAGCAACCACGCAGTCACCAACTACACAGCAACCACACAGTCACCAACCACACAGTCACCACACAGTCACCAACTACACACCAACCACACAGTCGCCAACTACACACCAACCACACAGCAACCACACAGTCACCACACAGTCACCAACCACACAGTCACCACACAGTCACCAACTACACACCAACCACACAGCAACCACGCAGTCACCAACTACACAGCAACCACACAGTCACCAACCACACACCAACCAAACAGTCACCACACAGTCACCAACTACACACCAACCACACAGTCGCCAACTACACACCAACCACACAGCAACCACACAGTCACCACACAGTCACCAACCACACACCAACCACACAGTCACCACACAGTCACCAACTACACACCAACCACACAATCACCACACACCAACCATGCAGTCACCAACCACACACCAACCACACAGTCACCACACAGTCACCAACTACACACCAACCACACAATCACCACACACCAACCACGCAGTCACCAACTACACACCAACCACACAGCAACCACGCAGCAACCACACAGTCAACAACCACATAGCAACCACACAGCAACCACGCAGCAACCACACAGCTGCCACACAGCAACCACACAGCAACCACACACCAACCACACAGTCACCAACCACACACCAACAACACAGCAACCACGCAGCAACCACACAGTCACCAACCACACAGTCACCAACCACACAGTCACCAACCAAACAGCAACCACACAGTCACCAACCACACAGCAACCACACAGCAACCACACAGTCACCAACCACACACCAACCACACACCAACCACACACCAACCACACACCAACCACACAGTCACCAACCACACAGCAACCACACAGCAACCACACAGTCACCAACCACACACCAACCACACACCAACCACACACCAACCACACACCAACCACAGTCACAGACCACAACGCAACCACACAGCAACCACACAGCAACCACACAGTCACCAACCACACAGCAACGACACAGCAACCACACTGCAACCACACAGTCACCACACAGTCACCAACTACACACCAACCACACAGCAACCACGCAGTCACCAACTACACAGCAACCACACAGTCACCAACCACACAGTCACCACACAGTCACCAACTACACACCAACCACACAGTCGCCAACTACACACCAACCACACAGCAACCACACAGTCACCACACAGTCACCAACCACAGTCACCACACAGTCACCAACTACACACCAACCACACAGCAACCACGCAGTCACCAACTACACAGCAACCACACAGTCACCAACCACACACCAACCACACAGTCACCACACAGTCACCAACTACACACCAACCACACAGTCGCCAACTACACACCAACCACACAGCAACCACACCGTCACCACACAGTCACCAACCACACACCAACCACACAGTCACCACACAGTCACCAACTACACACCAACCACACAATCACCACACACCAACCACGCAGTCACCACACAGTCACCAACTACACACCAACCACACAGTCGCCAACTACACACCAACCACACAGCAACCACACAGTCACCACACAGTCACCAACCACACACCAACCACACAGTCACCACACACCAACCACACACTAACCACGCAGTCACCAACTACACACCAACCACACAGCAACCACACAGTCACCAACTACACACCGACCACACAGTCACCAACTACACACCGACCACACAGTCACCACACACCAACCACGCAGTCACCACACACCAACCACGCAGTCACCAGCTACACACCAACCACACAGTCACCAACTACACACCAACCACACACCAACCACGCAGTCACCAACTACACACCAACCACACAGCAACCACACAGTCACCAACTACACACCAACCACACAGTCACCAACTACACACCAACCACACACCAACCACGCAGTCACCAACTACACACCAACCACACAGCAACCACACAGTCACCAACCACACAGCAACCACACAGTCACCACACACCAACCACACAGTCACCACACACCAACCACAGTCACCACATACCAACCACACACCAACCTCACACCAACCACACAGTCACCAACCACACAGCAACCACACAGCAACCACACAGTCACCAACCACACAGTCACCACACACCAACCACACAGTCACCACATACCAACCACACACCAACCACACAGTCACCAACCACACACCAACCAAGCAGCCACCAACCACACACCAACCAAGCAGCAACCACACACCAACCACACAGTCACCAACCACACATCAACCACACAGTCACCAACTACACACCAACCACACAGCAACCACACAGTCACCAACTACACAGCAACCACACAGGCACCACACACCAACCACACAGTCACCACACACCAACTACACACCAACCACACACTAACCACGCAGTCACCAACTACACACCAACCACACAGCAAACACACAGTCACCAACTACACACCAACCACACAGTCACCAACTACACAGCAACCACACAGTCACAGACCACACAGTCACCACACAGTCACCAACTACACACCAACCACACAGTCGCCAACTACACACCAACCACACAGCAACCACACAGTCACCACACAGTCACCAACCACACAGTCACCACACAGTCACCAACTACACACCAACCACAGAGCAACCACGCAGTCACCAACTACACAGCAACCACACAGTCACCAACCACACACCAACCACACAGTCACCACACAGTCACCAACTACACAGCAACCACACAGTCGCCAACTACACACCAACCACACAGTCACCACACAGTCACCAACTACACAGCAACCACACAGTCGCCAACTACACACCAACCACACAGTCACCACACAGTCACCAACTACACAGCAACCACACAGTCACCAACCACACACCAACCACACAGTCACCACACAGTCACCACACAGTCACCACACAGTCACCAACCACACAGCAACCACACACCAACCACACACCAACCACACAGTCACCACACAGTCACCAACCACACAGCAACCACACAGTCACCACACAGTCACCAACTACACAGCAACCACACAGTCACCAACCACACACCAACCACACAGTCACCACACAGTCACCAACTACACACCAACCACACAGTCGCCAACTACACACCAACCACACAGCAACCACACAGTCACCACACAGTCACCAACCACACACCAACCACACAGTCACCACACAGTCACCAACTACACACCAACCACACAATCACCACACACCAACCACGCAGTCACCAACTACACACCAACCACACAGTCACCACACACCAACCACGCAGTCACCAACTACACACCAACCACACAGCAACCACACAGTCACCAACTACACACTAACCACGCAGTCACCACACACCAATCACACAGTCACCAACTACACACCAACCACACAGCAACCACACAGTCACCAACTACACACCAACCACACAGTCACCAACTACACACCAACCACACACCAACCACGCAGTCACCAACTACACACCAACCACACAGCAACCACACAGTCACCAACTACACACCAACCACACAGTCACCAACTACACACCAACCACACACCAACCACGCAGTCACCAACTACACACCAACCACACAGCAACCACACAGTCACCAACCACACAGCAACCACACAGTCACCACACACCAACCACACAGTCACCACACACCAACCACACAGTCACCACATACCAACCACACACCAACCTCACACCAACCACACAGTCACCAACCACACACCAACCACACAGCAACCACACAGTCACCAACCACACAGTCACCACACACCAACCACACAGTCACCACATACCAACCACACACCAACCACACAGTCACCAACCACACACCAACCAAGCAGCCACCAACCACACACCAACCAAGCAGCAACCACACACCAACCACACAGTCACCAACCACACATCAACCACACAGTCACCAACTACACACCAACCACACAGCAACCACACAGTCACCAACTACACAGCAACCACACACCAACCACACACCAACCACACAGTCACCACACACCAACCACACACCAACCACACACTAACCACGCAGTCACCAACTACACACCAACCACACAGCAACCACACAGTCACCAACTACACACCAACCACACAGTCACCAACTACACACCGACCACACAGTCACCACACACCAACCACGCAGTCACCACACACCAACCACGCAGTCACCAACTACACACCAACCACACAGTCACCAGCTACACACCAACCACACAGTCACCAACTACACACCAACCAAACAGTCACCAACTACACACCAACCACACACCAACCACGCAGTCACCAACCACACAGCAACCAGACAGTCACCACACACCAACCACACAGTCACCAACTACACACCAACCACACAGCAACCACACAGTCACCACACACCAACCACACAGTCACCACACACCAACGACACAGTCACCACACACCAACCACACAGCAACCACACAGTCACCACACACCAACCACACAGTCACCAACTACACACCAACCACACAGTCACCAACCACACAGTCACCGCACAGTCACCAACCACACACCAACTACACACCAACCACACAGCAACCACACAGTCACCAACCACACAGCAACCACACAGTCACCAACTACACACCAACCACACAGTCACCACACACCAACCTCACAGTCACCACACACCAACCACACAGTCACCAACTACACACCAACCACACAGCAACCACACAGTCACCAACTACACACCAACCACACAGTCACCAACTACACAGCAACCACACACCAACCACACAGTCACCAACCACACACCAACCACACACCAACCACACAGCAACCACACAGTCACCAACTACACAGACACCACACAGTTACCGACTACACAGTCACCACACAGCAACCACACAGCTACCGCACAGCAACCACACAGTCACCAACCACACACCAACAACACAGCAACCACATACCAACCACACAGCTACCACACAGCAACCACACAGTCACCAACCACACAGCAACCACACAGCAACCACACACCAACCACACAGTCACCAACCACACACCAACAACACAGCAACCACACACCAACCATACAGCTACCACACAGCAACCACACAGCAACCACACAGTCACCAACCACACAGCAACCACACAGCAACCACACAGCAACCACACACCAACCACACAGCAACCACACAGTCACAGACGCCAAAGCAACCACACAGCAACCACACAGCAACCACACAGTCACCAACCACACACCAACGACACAGCAACCACACTGCAACCACAGTCACCACACAGTCACCAACTACACACCAACCACACAGCAACCACGCAGCAACCACACAGTCACCAACCACATAGCAACCACACAGCAACCACGCAGCAACCACACAGCTGCCACACAGCAACCACACAGCAACCACACACCAACCACACAGTCACCAACCACACACCAACAACACAGCAACCACGCAGCAACCACACAGTCACCAACCACACAGTCACCAACCACACAGTCACCAACCACACAGCAACCACACAGCAACCACACAGTCACCAACCACACACCAACCACACACCAACCACACAGTCAACAACCACACAGCAACCACACACCAACCACACACCAACCACAGTCACAGACCACAACGCAACCACACAGCAACCACACAGCAACCACACAGTCACCAACCACACACCAACGACACACCAACCACACAGCAACCACGCAGTCACCAACTACACAGCAACCACACAGTCACCAACCACACAGTCACCACACAGTCACCAACTACACACCAACCACACAGTCGCCAACTACACACCAACCACACAGCAACCACACAGTCACCACACAGTCACCAACCACACAGTCACCACACAGTCACCAACTACACACCAACCACACAGCAACCACGCAGTCACCAACTACACAGCAACCACACAGTCACCAACCACACACCAACCACACAGTCACCACACAGTCACCAACTACACACCAACCACACAGTCGCCAACTACACACCAACCACACAGCAACCACACAGTCACCACACAGTCACCAACCACACACCAACCACACAGTCACCACACAGTCACCAACTACACACCAACCACACAATCACCACACACCAACCATGCAGTCACCAACCACACACCAACCACACAGTCACCACACAGTCACCAACTACACACCAACCACACAATCACCACACACCAACCACGCAGTCACCAACTACACACCAACCACACAGCAACCACGCAGCAACCACACAGTCAACAACCACAAAGCAACCACACAGCAACCACGCAGCAACCACACAGCTGCCACACAGCAACCACACAGCAACCACACACCAACCACACAGTCACCAACCACACACCAACAACACAGCAACCACGCAGCAACCACACAGTCACCAACCACACAGTCACCAACCACACAGTCACCAACCAAACAGCAACCACACAGTCACCAACCACACAGCAACCACACAGCAACCACACAGTCACCAACCACACACCAACCACACACCAACCACACACCAACCACACAGTCACCAACCACACAGCAACCACACAGCAACCACACAGTCACCAACCACACACCAACCACACACCAACCACACACCAACCACACACCAACCACAGTCACAGACCACAACGCAACCACACAGCAACCACACAGCAACCACACAGTCACCAACCACACAGCAACGACACAGCAACCACACTGCAACCACACAGTCACCACACAGTCACCAACTACACACCAACCACACAGCAACCACGCAGTCACCAACTACACAGCAACCACACAGTCACCAACCACACAGTCACCACACAGTCACCAACTACACACCAACCACACAGTCGCCAACTACACACCAACCACACAGCAACCACACAGTCACCACACAGTCACCAACCACAGTCACCACACAGTCACCAACTACACACCAACCACACAGCAACCACGCAGTCACCAACTACACAGCAACCACACAGTCACCAACCACACACCAACCACACAGTCACCACACAGTCACCAACTACACACCAACCACACAGTCGCCAACTACACACCAACCACACAGCAACCACACCGTCACCACACAGTCACCAACCACACACCAACCACACAGTCACCACACAGTCACCAACTACACACCAACCACACAATCACCACACACCAACCACGCAGTCACCACACAGTCACCAACTACACACCAACCACACAGTCGCCAACTACACACCAACCACACAGCAACCACACAGTCACCACACAGTCACCAACCACACACCAACCACACAGTCACCACACACCAACCACACACTAACCACGCAGTCACCAACTACACACCAACCACACAGCAACCACACAGTCACCAACTACACACCGACCACACAGTCACCAACTACACACCGACCACACAGTCACCACACACCAACCACGCAGTCACCACACACCAACCACGCAGTCACCAGCTACACACCAACCACACAGTCACCAACTACACACCAACCACACACCAACCACGCAGTCACCAACTACACACCAACCACACAGCAACCACACAGTCACCAACTACACACCAACCACACAGTCACCAACTACACACCAACCACACACCAACCACGCAGTCACCAACTACACACCAACCACACAGCAACCACACAGTCACCAACCACACAGCAACCACACAGTCACCACACACCAACCACACAGTCACCACACACCAACCACAGTCACCACATACCAACCACACACCAACCTCACACCAACCACACAGTCACCAACCACACAGCAACCACACAGCAACCACACAGTCACCAACCACACAGTCACCACACACCAACCACACAGTCACCACATACCAACCACACACCAACCACACAGTCACCAACCACACACCAACCAAGCAGCCACCAACCACACACCAACCAAGCAGCAACCACACACCAACCACACAGTCACCAACCACACATCAACCACACAGTCACCAACTACACACCAACCACACAGCAACCACACAGTCACCAACTACACAGCAACCACACAGGCACCACACACCAACCACACAGTCACCACACACCAACTACACACCAACCACACACTAACCACGCAGTCACCAACTACACACCAACCACACAGCAAACACACAGTCACCAACTACACACCAACCACACAGTCACCAACTACACACCGACCACACAGTCACCACACACCAACCACGCAGTCACCACACACCAACCACGCAGTCACCACACACCAACCACGCAGTCACCAACTACACACCAACCACACAGTCACCAGCTACACACCAACCACACAGTCACCAACTACACACCAACCACACAGTCACCAACTACACACCAACCACACACCAACCATGCAGTCACCAACCACACAGCAACCAGACAGTCACCACACACCAACCACACAGTCACCAACTACACACCAACCACACAGCAACCACACAGTCACCACACACCAACCACACAGTCACCACACACCAACGACACAGTCACCACACACCAACCACACAGCAACCACACAGTCACCACACACCAACCACACAGTCATCAACTACACACCAACCACACAGTCACCAACCACACAGTCACCGCACAGTCACCAACCACACACCAACTACACACCAACCACACAGCAACCACACAGTCACCAACCACACAGCAACCACACAGTCACCAACTACACACCAACCACACAGTCACCACACACCAACCTCACAGTCACCACACACCAACCACGCAGTCACCAACCACACAGCAACCACACAGTCACCAACTACACACCAACCACACAGTCACCAACTACACAGCAACCACACACCAACCACACAGTCACCAACTACACACCAACCACACAGCAACCACACAGTCACCAACTACACACCAACAACACAGTCACCACCTACACACCAACCACACGCCCACCACGCAGTCACCAACTACACACCAACAACACAGCAACCACACAGTCACCAACCACACAGTCACCACACACCAACCACACAGTCACCACACACCAACCACACACCAACCTCACACCAACCACACAGTCACCAACCACACACCAACCACACAGTCACCACACAGTCACCAACCACACACCAACCACACAGTCACCAACCACACACCAACCAAGCAGCAACCACACACCAACCACACAGCAACCACACAGTCACCAACTACACACCAACCACAGTCACCACACACCAACCACACAGTCACCACACACCAACCACACACCAACCACGTAGTCACCAACTACACACCAACCACACAGCAACCACACAGTCACCAACTACACACCAACCACACAGTCACCAACTACACACCGACCACACAGTCACCACACACCAACCACGCAGTCACCACACACCAACCACGCAGTCACCAACTACACACCAACCACACAGTCACCAACTGCACACCAACCACACAGTCACCAACTGCACACCAACCACACAGTCACCAACTACACACCAACCACACAGTCACCAACTACACACCAACCACACACCAACCACGCAGTCACCAACCACACAGCAACCACACAGTCACCAACCACACAGCAACCACACAGTCACCAACCACACAGCAACCACACAGCAACCACACAGTCACCAACCACACACCAACCACACAGCAACCACACAGCAACCACACACCAACCACACAGTCACCACACACCAACCACAGTCACCACATACCAACCACACACCAACCTCACACCAACCACACAGTCACCAACCACACAGCAACCACACAGCAACCACACAGTCACCAACCACACAGTCACCACACACCAACCACACAGTCACCACATACCAACCACACACCAACCACACAGTCACCAACCACACACCAACCAAGCAGCCACCAACCACACACCAACCAAGCAGCAACCACACACCAACCACACAGTCACCAACCACACATCAACCACACAGTCACCAACTACACACCAACCACACAGCAACCACACAGTCACCAACTACACAGCAACCACACAGGCACCACACACCAACCACACAGTCACCACACACCAACTACACACCAACCACACACTAACCACGCAGTCACCAACTACACACCAACCACACAGCAAACACACAGTCACCAACTACACACCAACCACACAGTCACCAACTACACACCAACGACACAGCAACCACACTGCAACCACAGTCACCACACAGTCACCAACTACACACCAACCACACAGCAACCACGCAGCAACCACACAGTCACCAACCACATAGCAACCACACAGCAACCACGCAGCAACCACACAGCTGCCACACAGCAACCACACAGCAACCAAACAGCAACCACACAGTCACCAACCACACACCAACAACACAGCAACCACGCAGCAACCACACAGTCACCAACCACACAGTCACCAACCACACAGCAACCACACAGTCACCAACCACACAGTCACCAACCACACAGCAACCACACAGCAACCACACAGTCACCAACCACACACCAACCACACAGCAACCACACAGCAACCACACACCAACCACACAGTCACCAACCACACAGCAACCACACAGCAACCACACAGTCACCAACCACACAGCAACCACACAGCAACCACACAGCAACCACACACCAACCACAGTCACAGACCACAACGCAACCACACAGCAACCACACAGCAACCACACAGTCACCAACCACACACCAACGACACAGCAACCACACTGCAACCACACAGTAACCACACAGTCACCAACTACACACCAACCACACAGCAACCACGCAGTCACCAACTACACAGCAACCACACAGTCACCAACCACACAGTCACCACACAGTCACCAACTACACACCAACCACACAGTCGCCAACTACACACCAACCACACAGCAACCACACAGTCACCACACAGTCACCAACCACACAGTCACCACACAGTCACCAACTACACACCAACCACACAGCAACCACGCAGTCACCAACTACACAGCAACCACACAGTCACCAACCACACACCAACCACACAGTCACCACACAGTCACCAACTACACACCAACCACACAGTCGCCAACTACACACCAACCACACAGCAACCACACAGTCAGCACACAGTCACCAACCACACACCAACCACACAGTCACCACACAGTCACCAACTACACACCAACCACACAATCACCACACACCAACCACGCAGTCACCAACCACACACCAACCACACAGTCACCACACAGTCACCAACTACACACCAACCACACAATCACCACACACCAACCACGCAGTCACCAACTACACACCAACCACACAGCAACCACGCAGCAACCACACAGTCACCAACCACATAGCAACCACACAGCAACCACGCAGCAACCACACAGCTGCCACACAGCAACCACACAGCAACCACACACCAACCACACAGTCACCAACCACACACCAACAACACAGCAACCACGCAGCAACCACACAGTCACCAACCACACAGTCACCAACCACACAGCAACCACACAGTCACCAACCACACAGTCACCAACCACACAGCAACCACACAGCAACCACACAGTCACCAACCACACACCAACCACACAGCAACCACACAGCAACCACAAACCAACCACACAGTCACCAACCACACAGTCACCAACCACACAGCAACCACACAGCAACCACACAGCAACCACACAGTCACCAACCACACAGCAACCACACACCAACCACACACCAACCACAGTCACAGACCACAACGCAACCACACAGCAACCACACAGCAACCACACAGTCACCAACCACACACCAACGACACAGCAACCACACTGCAACCACACAGTCACCACACAGTCACCAACCACACAGTGACCACACAGTCACCAACTACACACCAACCACACAGTCACCAACCACACACCAACCACACAGTCACCACACAGTCACCAACTACACACCAACCACACAATCACCACACACCAACCACGCAGTCACCAACTACACACCAACCACACAGTCACCAGAACACCAACCACGCAGTCACCAACTACACACCAACCCAACAGCAACCACACAGTCACCAACTACACACCAACCACACAGTCACCAACTACACACCAACCACGCAGTCACCACACACCAACCACGCAGTCACCAACTACACACCAACCACACAGCAACCACACAGTCACCAACTACACACCAACCACACAGTCACCAACTACACACCAACCACACACCAACCACGCAGTCACCAACTACACACCAACCACACAGCAACCACACAGTCACCAACTACACACCAACCACACAGTCACCAACTACACACCAACCACACACCAACCACGCAGTCACCAACTACACACCAACCACACAGCAACCACACAGTCACCAACCACACAGCAACCACACAGTCACCACACACCAACCACACAGTCACCACACACCAACCACAGTCACCACATACCAACCACACACCAACCTCACACCAACCACACAGTCACCAACCACACAGCAACCACACAGCAACCACACAGTCACCAACCACACAGTCACCACACACCAACCACACAGTCACCACATACCAACCACACACCAACCACACAGTCACCAACCACACACCAACCAAGCAGCCACCAACCACACACCAACCAAGCAGCAACCACACACCAACCACACAGTCACCAACCACACATCAACCACACAGTCACCAACTACACACCAACCACACAGCAACCACACAGTCACCAACTACACAGCAACCACACAGGCACCACACACCAACCACACAGTCACCACACACCAACTACACACCAACCACACACTAACCACGCAGTCACCAACTACACACCAACCACACAGCAAACACACAGTCACCAACTACACACCAACCACACAGTCACCAACTACACACCGACCACACAGTCACCACACACCAACCACGCAGTCACCACACACCAACCACGCAGTCACCACACACCAACCACGCAGTCACCAACTACACACCAACCACACAGTCACCAGCTACACACCAACCACACAGTCACCAACTACACACCAACCACACAGTCACCAACTACACACCAACCACACACCAACCATGCAGTCACCAACCACACAGCAACCAGACAGTCACCACACAGCAACCACACAGTCACCAACTACACACCAACCACACAGCAACCACACAGTCACCACACACCAACCACACAGTCACCACACACCAACGACACAGTCACCACACACCACCCACACAGCAACCACACAGTCACCACACACCAACCACACAGTCATCAACTACACACCAACCACACAGTCACCAACCACACAGTCACCGCACAGTCACCAACCACACACCAACTACACACCAACCACACAGCAACCACACAGTCACCAACCACACAGCAACCACACAGTCACCAACTACACACCAACCACACAGTCACCACACACCAACCTCACAGTCACCACACACCAACCACGCAGTCACCAACCACACAGCAACCACACAGTCACCAACTACACACCAACCACACAGTCACCAACTACACAGCAACCACACACCAACCACACAGTCACCAACTACACACCAACCACACAGCAACCACACAGTCACCAACTACACACCAACAACACAGTCACCACCTACACACCAACCACACGCCCACCACGCAGTCACCAACTACACACCAACAACACAGCAACCACACAGTCACCAACCACACAGTCACCACACACCAACCACACAGTCACCACACACCAACCACACACCAACCTCACACCAACCACACAGTCACCAACCACACACCAACCACACAGTCACCACACAGTCACCAACCACACACCAACCACACAGTCACCAACCACACACCAACCAAGCAGCAACCACACACCAACCACACAGCAACCACACAGTCACCAACTACACACCGACCACACAGTCACCAACTACACACCGACCACACAGTCACCACACACCAACCACGCAGTCACCACACACCAACCACGCAGTCACCAGCTACACACCAACCACACAGTCACCAACTACACACCAACCACACACCAACCACGCAGTCACCAACTACACACCAACCACACAGCAACCACACAGTCACCAACTACACACCAACCACACAGTCACCAACTACACACCAACCACACACCAACCACGCAGTCACCAACTACACACCAACCACACAGCAACCACACAGTCACCAACCACACAGCAACCACACAGTCACCACACACCAACCACACAGTCACCACACACCAACCACAGTCACCACATACCAACCACACACCAACCTCACACCAACCACACAGTCACCAACCACACAGCAACCACACAGCAACCACACAGTCACCAACCACACAGTCACCACACACCAACCACACAGTCACCACATACCAACCACACACCAACCACACAGTCACCAACCACACACCAACCAAGCAGCCACCAACCACACACCAACCAAGCAGCAACCACACACCAACCACACAGTCACCAACCACACATCAACCACACAGTCACCAACTACACACCAACCACACAGCAACCACACAGTCACCAACTACACAGCAACCACACAGGCACCACACACCAACCACACAGTCACCACACACCAACTACACACCAACCACACACTAACCACGCAGTCACCAACTACACACCAACCACACAGCAAACACACAGTCACCAACTACACACCAACCACACAGTCACCAACTACACACCGACCACACAGTCACCACACACCAACCACGCAGTCACCACACACCAACCACGCAGTCACCACACACCAACCACGCAGTCACCAACTACACACCAACCACACAGTCACCAGCTACACACCAACCACACAGTCACCAACTACACACCAACCACACAGTCACCAACTACACACCAACCACACACCAACCATGCAGTCACCAACCACACAGCAACCAGACAGTCACCACACACCAACCACACAGTCACCAACTACACACCAACCACACAGCAACCACACAGTCACCACACACCAACCACACAGTCACCACACACCAACGACACAGTCACCACACACCAACCACACAGCAACCACACAGTCACCACACACCAACCACACAGTCATCAACTACACACCAACCACACAGTCACCAACCACACAGTCACCGCACAGTCACCAACCACACACCAACTACACACCAACCACACAGCAACCACACAGTCACCAACCACACAGCAACCACACAGTCACCAACTACACACCAACCACACAGTCACCACACACCAACCTCACAGTCACCACACACCAACCACGCAGTCACCAACCACACAGCAACCACACAGTCACCAACTACACACCAACCACACAGTCACCAACTACACAGCAACCACACACCAACCACACAGTCACCAACTACACACCAACCACACAGCAACCACACAGTCACCAACTACACACCAACAACACAGTCACCACCTACACACCAACCACACGCCCACCACGCAGTCACCAACTACACACCAACAACACAGCAACCACACAGTCACCAACCACACAGTCACCACACACCAACCACACAGTCACCACACACCAACCACACACCAACCTCACACCAACCACACAGTCACCAACCACACACCAACCACACAGTCACCACACAGTCACCAACCACACACCAACCACACAGTCACCAACCACACACCAACCAAGCAGCAACCACACACCAACCACACAGCAACCACACAGTCACCAACTACACACCAACCACAGTCACCACACACCAACCACACAGTCACCACACACCAACCACACACCAACCACGTAGTCACCAACTACACACCAACCACACAGCAACCACACAGTCACCAACTACACACCAACCACACAGTCACCAACTACACACCGACCACACAGTCACCACACACCAACCACGCAGTCACCACACACCAACCACGCAGTCACCAACTACACACCAACCACACAGTCACCAACTGCACACCAACCACACAGTCACCAACTGCACACCAACCACACAGTCACCAACTACACACCAACCACACAGTCACCAACTACACACCAACCACACACCAACCACGCAGTCACCAACCACACAGCAACCACACAGTCACCAACCACACAGCAACCACACAGTCACCAACCACACAGCAACCACACAGCAACCACACAGTCACCAACCACACACCAACCACACAGCAACCACACAGCAACCACACACCAACCACACAGTCACCACACACCAACCACAGTCACCACATACCAACCACACACCAACCTCACACCAACCACACAGTCACCAACCACACAGCAACCACACAGCAACCACACAGTCACCAACCACACAGTCACCACACACCAACCACACAGTCACCACATACCAACCACACACCAACCACACAGTCACCAACCACACACCAACCAAGCAGCCACCAACCACACACCAACCAAGCAGCAACCACACACCAACCACACAGTCACCAACCACACATCAACCACACAGTCACCAACTACACACCAACCACACAGCAACCACACAGTCACCAACTACACAGCAACCACACAGGCACCACACACCAACCACACAGTCACCACACACCAACTACACACCAACCACACACTAACCACGCAGTCACCAACTACACACCAACCACACAGCAAACACACAGTCACCAACTACACACCAACCACACAGTCACCAACTACACACCAACGACACAGCAACCACACTGCAACCACAGTCACCACACAGTCACCAACTACACACCAACCACACAGCAACCACGCAGCAACCACACAGTCACCAACCACATAGCAACCACACAGCAACCACGCAGCAACCACACAGCTGCCACACAGCAACCACACAGCAACCAAACAGCAACCACACAGTCACCAACCACACACCAACAACACAGCAACCACGCAGCAACCACACAGTCACCAACCACACAGTCACCAACCACACAGCAACCACACAGTCACCAACCACACAGTCACCAACCACACAGCAACCACACAGCAACCACACAGTCACCAACCACACACCAACCACACAGCAACCACACAGCAACCACACACCAACCACACAGTCACCAACCACACAGCAACCACACAGCAACCACACAGTCACCAACCACACAGCAACCACACAGCAACCACACAGCAACCACACACCAACCACAGTCACAGACCACAACGCAACCACACAGCAACCACACAGCAACCACACAGTCACCAACCACACACCAACGACACAGCAACCACACTGCAACCACACAGTAACCACACAGTCACCAACTACACACCAACCACACAGCAACCACGCAGTCACCAACTACACAGCAACCACACAGTCACCAACCACACAGTCACCACACAGTCACCAACTACACACCAACCACACAGTCGCCAACTACACACCAACCACACAGCAACCACACAGTCACCACACAGTCACCAACCACACAGTCACCACACAGTCACCAACTACACACCAACCACACAGCAACCACGCAGTCACCAACTACACAGCAACCACACAGTCACCAACCACACACCAACCACACAGTCACCACACAGTCACCAACTACACACCAACCACACAGTCGCCAACTACACACCAACCACACAGCAACCACACAGTCAGCACACAGTCACCAACCACACACCAACCACACAGTCACCACACAGTCACCAACTACACACCAACCACACAATCACCACACACCAACCACGCAGTCACCAACCACACACCAACCACACAGTCACCACACAGTCACCAACTACACACCAACCACACAATCACCACACACCAACCACGCAGTCACCAACTACACACCAACCACACAGCAACCACGCAGCAACCACACAGTCACCAACCACATAGCAACCACACAGCAACCACGCAGCAACCACACAGCTGCCACACAGCAACCACACAGCAACCACACACCAACCACACAGTCACCAACCACACACCAACAACACAGCAACCACGCAGCAACCACACAGTCACCAACCACACAGTCACCAACCACACAGCAACCACACAGTCACCAACCACACAGTCACCAACCACACAGCAACCACACAGCAACCACACAGTCACCAACCACACACCAACCACACAGCAACCACACAGCAACCACAAACCAACCACACAGTCACCAACCACACAGTCACCAACCACACAGCAACCACACAGCAACCACACAGCAACCACACAGTCACCAACCACACAGCAACCACACACCAACCACACACCAACCACAGTCACAGACCACAACGCAACCACACAGCAACCACACAGCAACCACACAGTCACCAACCACACACCAACGACACAGCAACCACACTGCAACCACACAGTCACCACACAGTCACCAACCACACAGTGACCACACAGTCACCAACTACACACCAACCACACAGTCACCAACCACACACCAACCACACAGTCACCACACAGTCACCAACTACACACCAACCACACAATCACCACACACCAACCACGCAGTCACCAACTACACACCAACCACACAGTCACCAGAACACCAACCACGCAGTCACCAACTACACACCAACCCAACAGCAACCACACAGTCACCAACTACACACCAACCACACAGTCACCAACTACACACCAACCACGCAGTCACCACACACCAACCACGCAGTCACCAACTACACACCAACCACACAGCAACCACACAGTCACCAACTACACACCAACCACACAGTCACCAACTACACACCAACCACACACCAACCACGCAGTCACCAACTACACACCAACCACACAGCAACCACACAGTCACCAACTACACACCAACCACACAGTCACCAACTACACACCAACCACACACCAACCACGCAGTCACCAACTACACACCAACCACACAGCAACCACACAGTCACCAACCACACAGCAACCACACAGTCACCACACACCAACCACACAGTCACCACACACCAACCACAGTCACCACATACCAACCACACACCAACCTCACACCAACCACACAGTCACCAACCACACAGCAACCACACAGCAACCACACAGTCACCAACCACACAGTCACCACACACCAACCACACAGTCACCACATACCAACCACACACCAACCACACAGTCACCAACCACACACCAACCAAGCAGCCACCAACCACACACCAACCAAGCAGCAACCACACACCAACCACACAGTCACCAACCACACATCAACCACACAGTCACCAACTACACACCAACCACACAGCAACCACACAGTCACCAACTACACAGCAACCACACAGGCACCACACACCAACCACACAGTCACCACACACCAACTACACACCAACCACACACTAACCACGCAGTCACCAACTACACACCAACCACACAGCAAACACACAGTCACCAACTACACACCAACCACACAGTCACCAACTACACACCGACCACACAGTCACCACACACCAACCACGCAGTCACCACACACCAACCACGCAGTCACCACACACCAACCACGCAGTCACCAACTACACACCAACCACACAGTCACCAGCTACACACCAACCACACAGTCACCAACTACACACCAACCACACAGTCACCAACTACACACCAACCACACACCAACCATGCAGTCACCAACCACACAGCAACCAGACAGTCACCACACAGCAACCACACAGTCACCAACTACACACCAACCACACAGCAACCACACAGTCACCACACACCAACCACACAGTCACCACACACCAACGACACAGTCACCACACACCACCCACACAGCAACCACACAGTCACCACACACCAACCACACAGTCATCAACTACACACCAACCACACAGTCACCAACCACACAGTCACCGCACAGTCACCAACCACACACCAACTACACACCAACCACACAGCAACCACACAGTCACCAACCACACAGCAACCACACAGTCACCAACTACACACCAACCACACAGTCACCACACACCAACCTCACAGTCACCACACACCAACCACGCAGTCACCAACCACACAGCAACCACACAGTCACCAACTACACACCAACCACACAGTCACCAACTACACAGCAACCACACACCAACCACACAGTCACCAACTACACACCAACCACACAGCAACCACACAGTCACCAACTACACACCAACAACACAGTCACCACCTACACACCAACCACACGCCCACCACGCAGTCACCAACTACACACCAACAACACAGCAACCACACAGTCACCAACCACACAGTCACCACACACCAACCACACAGTCACCACACACCAACCACACACCAACCTCACACCAACCACACAGTCACCAACCACACACCAACCACACAGTCACCACACAGTCACCAACCACACACCAACCACACAGTCACCAACCACACACCAACCAAGCAGCAACCACACACCAACCACACAGCAACCACACAGTCACCAACTACACACCAACCACAGTCACCACACACCAACCACACAGTCACCACACAGCAACCACACACCAACCACGTAGTCACCAACTACACACCAACCACACAGCAACCACACAGTCACCAACTACACACCAACCACACAGTCACCAACTACACACCGACCACACAGTCACCACACACCAACCACGCAGTCACCACACACCAACCACGCAGTCACCAACTACACACCAACCACACAGTCACCAACTGCACACCAACCACACAGTCACCAACTGCACACCAACCACACAGTCACCAACTACACACCAACCACACAGTCACCAACTACACACCAACCACACACCAACCACGCAGTCACCAACCACACAGCAACCACACAGTCACCAACCACACAGCAACCACACAGTCACCACACAGTCACCACACACCAACGACACAGTCACCACACACCAACGACACAGCAACCACACAGCAACCAGACAGTCACCACACACCAACCACACAGTCACCAACTACACACCAACCACACAGTCACCAACCACACACCAACCACACAGTCACCACACAGTCACCAACCACACACCAACTACACAACAACCACACAGCAACCACACAGTCACCAACCACACAGCAATCACACAGTCACCAACTACACACCAACCACACAGTCACCACACACCAACCACACAGTCACCACACACCAACCACGCAGTCACCACACACCAACCACACAGTCACCAACTACACACCAACCACACAGTCACCAACTACACACCAACCACACACCAACCACACAGTCACCAACTACACACCAACCACGCAGTCACCAACTACACACCAACCACACACCAACCACGCAGTCACCAACTACACACCAACCACACAGAGACCACACAGTCACCGACTACACACCAACCACACAGCAACCACACAATCACCACACACCAACCACACAGTCACCACACAGTAACCACACAGTCACCACACAGTCACCTCACAGTCACCAACCACACACCAACCACACAGTCACCAACCACACACCAACCAAGCAGCAACCACACACCAACCACACAGTCACCAACCACACAGGAACCACACAGTCACCAACTACACACCAACCACACAGCAACCACACAGTCACCAACTACACACCAACCACACAGCAACCACACAGTCACCAACTACACACCAACCACACAGTCACCAACTACACACCGGCCACACAGTCACCACACACCAACCACGCAGTCACCACACACCAACCATGCAGTCACCAACTACACACCAACCACACAGTCACCAACTGCACACCAACCACACAGTCACCAACTACACACCAACCACACAGTCACCAACTACACACCAACCACACACCAACCACGCAGTCACCAACCACACAGCAACCAGACAGTCACCACACACCAACCACACAGTCACCAACTACACACCAACCACACACCAACCACACAGCAACCACACAGTCACCACACACCAACGACACAGTCACCACACAGCAACCACACAGCAACCACACAGCAACCACACAGTCACCACACACCAACCACACAGTCACCAACTACACACAGTCACCAACTACACACCAACCACACACCAACCATGCAGTCACCAACTACACACCAACCACACAGCAACCACACAGTCACCAACTACACAGCAACCACACAGTCACCACACACCAACCACACAGTCACCACATACCAACCACACACCAACCTCACACCAACCACACAGTCACCGACTACACACCAACCACACAGCAACCACAGTCACCACACACCAACCACGCAGTCACCACACACCAACCACACAGTCACCAACTACACACCAACCACACAGTCACCAACTACACACCAACCACACACCAACCACACAGTCACCAACTACACACCGACCACACAGTCAGCAACTACACACCAACCACACACCAACCACGCAGTCACATACTACACACCAACCACACACCAACCACGCAGTCACCAACTACACACCAACCACACAGCAACCACACAGCAACCACACAATCACCACACACCAACCACACAGTCACCACACAGCAACCACACAGTCACCACACAGTCACCAACCACACACCAACCACACAGTCACCAACCACACACCAACCAAGCAGCAACCACACACCAACCACACAGTCACCAACCACACAGCAACCACACATTCACCAACTACACACCAACCACACAGCAACCACACAGTCACCAACTACACAGCAACCACAGTCACCAACTACACACCAACCACACAGTCACCAACTACACACCGACCACACAGTCACCACACACCAACCACGCAGTCACCACACACCAACCACGCAGTCACCACACACCAACCATGCAGTCACCAACTACACACCAACCACACACCAACCACACAGTCACCAACCACACAGTCACCACACACCAACGACACAGTCACCACACACCAACCACACAGCAACCACACAGCAACCACACAGTCACCACACACCAACCACACAGTCACCAACTACACACAGTCACCAACTACACACCAACCACACAGTCACCAACTACACACCAACCACACACCAACCACGCAGTCACCAACTACACACCAACCACACAGCAACCACAGTCACCAACTACACACCAACCACACAGTCACCAACTACACACCAACCACACACCAACCACGCAGTCACCAACTACACACCAACCACACAGTCACCAACTACACACCAACCACACACCAACCACGCAGTCACCAACTACACACCAACCACACAGTCACCAACTACACACCAACCACACACCAACCACGCAGTCACCAACTACACACCAACTACACACCAACCACACAGTCAACAACTACACACCAACCACACACCAACCACACAGTCACCACACACCAACCACACAGTCACCACATACCAACCACACACCAACCTCACACCAACCACACAGTCACCAACCACACACCAACCTCACAACAACCACACAGTCACCAAGCACACACCAACCACACAGCAACCACACAGTCACACCAACTACACACCAACCACACAGCAACCACACAGTCACCAACCACACAGCAACCACAGTCACCAACTACACACCAACCACACAGTCACCACACACCAACCACACAGTCACCACACACCAACCACACAGTCACCACACACCAACCACACAGTCACCAACTACACACCAACCACACAGCAACCACACAGTCACCAACTACACAACAACCACACAGTCACCACACAGTCACCACACACCAACCACACACCAACCACGCAGTCACCAACTACACACCAACCACACAGTCACCAACCACACACCAACCACACAGTCACCAACTACACATCGACCACACGGTCACAACACACCAACCACGCAGTCACCACCCACCAACCACGCAGTCACCTCACACCAACCACGCAGTCACCAACTACACACCAACCACACAGTCACCAACCACACACCAACCACACAGTCACCAACTACACACCAACCACAGTCACCAACTACACACCAACCACACAGTCACCAACCACACAGTCACCACACAGTCACCAACCACACACCAACTACACACCAACCACACAGTCATCAACCACACACCAACCACACAGCAACCAACCACACACCAACCACAGTCACCACACAGTCACCACACACCAACCACACAGTCAACACACACCAACCACACAACAACCACACACCAACCACGCAGTCACCAACTACACACCAACCACACACCAACCACACAGCAACCACACAGTCACCAACTACACACCAACCACAGTCACCAACTACACACCAACCACACAGTCACCAACTACACACCAACCACAGTCACCAACTACACACCAACGACACAGTCACCACACACCAACCACACAGCAACCACACAGTCACCACACACCAACCACACAGTCACCAACTACACACAGTCACCAACTACACACCAACCACACAGTCACCAACTACACACCAACCACACACCAACCACGCAGTCACCAACTACACACCAACCACACAGCAACCACAGTCACCAACTACACACCAACCACACAGTCACCAACTACACACCAACCACACACCAACCACGCAGTCACCAACTACACACCAACCACACAGTCACCAACTACACACCAACCACACACCAACCACGCAGTCACCAACTACACACCAACCACACAGTCACCAACTACACACCAACCACACACCAACCACGCAGTCACCAACTACACACCAACTACACACCAACCACACAGTCACCAACTACACATCAACCACACACCAACCACACAGTCACCACACACCAACCACACAGTCACCACATACCAACCACACACCAACCTCACACCAACCACACAGTCACCAACCACACACCAACCTCACAACAACCACACAGTCACCAAGCACACACCAACCACACAGCAACCACACAGTCACACCAACTACACACCAACCACACAGCAACCACACAGTCACCAACCACACAGCAACCACAGTCACCAACTACACACCAACCACACAGTCACCACACACCAACCACACAGTCACCACACACCAACCACACAGTCACCACACACCAACCACACAGTCACCAACTACACACCAACCACACAGCAACCACACAGTCACCAACTACACAACAACCACACAGTCACCACACAGTCACCACACACCAACCACACACCAACCACGCAGTCACCAACTACACACCAACCACACAGTCACCAACCACACACCAACCACACAGTCACCAACTACACATCGACCACACGGTCACAACACACCAACCACGCAGTCACCACCCACCAACCACGCAGTCACCTCACACCAACCACGCAGTCACCAACTACACACCAACCACACAGTCACCAACCACACACCAACCACACAGTCACCAACTACACACCAACCACAGTCACCAACTACACACCAACCACACAGTCACCAACCACACAGTCACCACACAGTCACCAACCACACACCAACTACACACCAACCACACAGTCATCAACCACACACCAACCACACAGCAACCAACCACACACCAACCACAGTCACCACACAGTCACCACACACCAACCACACAGTCAACACACACCAACCACACAACAACCACACACCAACCACGCAGTCACCAACTACACACCAACCACACACCAACCACACAGCAACCACACAGTCACCAACTACACACCAACCACAGTCACCAACTACACACCAACCACACAGTCACCAACTACACACCAACCACAGTCACCAACTACACACCAACCACACAGTCACCACACACCAACCATGCAGTCACCAACTACACACCAACCACACAGTCACCACACACCAACCACGCAGTCACCAACTACACACCAACCACACAGTCACCAACTACACACCAACCACACAGTCACCACACACCAACCACGCAGTCACCAACTACACACCAACCACACAGTCACCAACTACACACCAACCACACAGTCACCAACTACACACCAACCACACAGTCACCAACTACACACCAACCACACAGTCACCAACCAGACAGCAACCAGACAGTCACCACACACCAACCACACAGTCACCAACTACACACCAACCACACACCAACCACACAGTCACCAACCACACAGCAACCACACAGTCACCACACACCAACCACACAGTCACCAACTACACACCAACCACACAGTCACCAACTACACACCAACCACACACCAACCACACAGTCACCAACCACACAGCAACCACACAGTCACCACACACCAACCACACAGTCACTACACACCAACCTCACACCAACCACACAGTCACCAACCACACACCAACCACGCAGTCACCAACTACACACCAACCACACAGCAACCACACAGTCACCAACTACACACCAACCACACAGTCACCAACTACACACCAACCACACAGCAACTACACAGTCACCAACTACACACCAACCACACAGTCACCAACTACACACCAACCGCACAGTCACACCAACCACGCAGTCACCAACCACACACCAACCACGCAGTCACCAACTACACACCAACCACACAGCTGTGTACCCCCCTCCTCTTTCTCACCTCCATCTTCTTCGTCTTGTCTTACTTCTGCTAAGTGAACAGCCTAATGAGGCAGAAGGTCATTGGAGTGCACATGCCATCCTGCACATTACACACATACACATGTTTAGTCACTCTACCACACACTGCCACACTCTGCCACACACTGCCACACATCGCTGCACTCTGCAAAACACCGTCACAGTCTGTCACACACCGCCACACACTCTGCCAGACTGCCACACACCGCCACACTCTACCATACTTTGCCACACTCTGCCATACTCTGCCACACTCTGCCATACTCTGCCACACTCTGCCATACTCTGCCACACTCTGTCATGCTCTGCCGCACACTACCATACTCTGCCACACTCTGCCACACTGCCACACATTGCCATACTCTGCAACACTCTGCCACACTCTACCATACTCTGCAACACTCTGCCACACTCTACCATACTTTGCCATGCTCTGCCACACTCTGCCATACTCTGCCACACTCTACCATACTCTGCCACACACTGCCACACTCTGTCACACTCTGTCACACACTGCCACACACTGCCACACTCTGCCACACTCTGCCACACTCTACCATACTCTGCCACACTCTGCCACACTCTGCCACACTCTGCCATACTCTGCCATACTCTGCCACACACTGCCATACTCTGCCACACTCTGCCACACACTGCCACACACTGCCATACTCTGCCACACTCTACCATACTCTGCCACACACTGCCACACACTGCCATACTCTGCCATACTCTGCCACACACTGCCATACTCTGCCACACTCTACCATACTCTGCCACACTCTGCCACACACTGCCACACACTGTCATACTCTGCCACACTCTACCATACTCTGCCACACACTGCCATACTCTGCCACACTCTACCACACTCTGCCACACTCAAATTGCAAAACAATAACAGGCAATGCTCTCTCTCCCCTTTTCATCAATGCAGAGGCAGAAGAAGAAGAAGAAGAAGAAGAAGAAGAAGAAGAAGAAGAAGAAGAAGAAGAAGAAGGAGAAGAAGAAGAAGAAGAAGAAGAAGAAGACACTACACTGAAAAAGACTTTTCTGTATGTGTACATGCTTTAGTCCACATGTTCAAGCCTACCCTGGTTTCCTCTCCATCAATCTCAATTCAAGAAGCTTCACTTGCACAAAAACATGGAACAGTGACACAACCTGAAACTAAACTCATTACTTGTGTCTGACTTTAGATTCAAACCAGCGCACTGTCCGTGGTGGCTAAATTCTAACTGGCAATTATGCAAACAAAAACATAGTCACGGCCATTAACTTTCCTTTAGGTGGGTAGAAGACCATGTTGACAACACTGCAGCAATGACCCCCAACCCAACCCAGCAGCCTCCAGCCACAAGGCCTCTGTAGCGCTAAGACGAATCCACAACACACAACAGCATTAAACCTGAACACAACAGCATCAACACAAGGAACAGCTGTGTAAAAAGATTGCTGAACCCTTCTCTCAACGGGCGGTAGCTGTGCTAATGTGACAACAGTGTCTTCAGACTCAAAAAGTGGGTCTGTCTTTTTAAAACCGGCAGCCATACCAACATGGACCCTAATCATGTAACCTGACCATGTGACCTGAGTTGACAGAGAAAGTTGTTGACCACCGTCATGATACCAGTTAACTCAGATTGGGTTGGTTTGCAGGCAGCCATATCAACATGGACCCTAATCATGTGACCTGATCATGTGACCTGAGTTGACAGAGAAAGTTGTTGACCACCGTGGTCATACCAGTTAACTCAGATTGGGCTGGTTTGTGGGCAGCCATACCAACATGTATCCTGGCTCTGCCCAATGACGGAAGCTAAGCAGGTGTGGGCTTGGCTAGTACTTGGAGAGGAGACCTCCCGGGGAAAACTGAGTTGCTGCTGAATTTGGTGTTGGTGGGCCAGTAGGGGGCAGGTTAGCCTGTGGTCCTAATACTACTACTACTCCTCTCAGCTCCTCATCCGTTTCCATCTCTTCCTGTCCTCTACATCTTCCTCTGTCACACCAGCCACCTGCATGTCCTCCCTCACCACCTCCGTAAACCTCCTCTTTGGCCTTCCTCTTCTCCTCTTCCCTGGCAGCTCCATATTCAGCATCCTTCTCCCAATATACCCAGCATCTCTTCTCCACATATGTCCAAACCATCTCAATCTTGCCTCTCTTGCTTTGTCTCCAGACCGTCCAACCTGAGCTGTCCCTCTAATATACTCGTTCCTAATCCTGCCCTTCATCACTCCCAGTGAAAATATGTTCCTAATAAAAACAACAGCAAATGCCAATGTCCCAGTGCAGTGACGGGGACACAGTGCTGTAGGAGATGCCGTCCTTCTGATGAGACGTTAAAACTGAGGTCCTGACTCACTGTGGTCATTAAAGATCCCATGGCACTTATCACAAAGAGTAGGGGTCCCCTGGTGTCCTGGAAAACTTGCCAACCTGGTTCTCTCCATCTGGCCACCTAATAACCCCCCCCCCCCCAGTATGACTGGCTCAATGATTCCTCCTTCTCCACCTGAACCTGATGTGTGGTGAATGTTCTGGTGCAAAATGGCTGCTGTGCATCATCCAGGTGGTGCTACACACTGGTGGTGGTTGAGGTGAGTTCCCCCTTCTCTGTGAAGATCTTTGGGTGTCTAGATAAAGCTCTATATAAATGTACAAACCCCAATTCCAGTGAAGTTGGGACGTTGTGTAAAATGTGAATAAAAACAGAATACAATGATTTGCAAATCCTTTTTGACCTATATTCAATTGAATACACTACAAAGACAAGATATTTAATGTTCAAACTGATGAACTTTATTGTTTTTCGCAAATATTGACTCATTTTGAATTTTATGCTTGCAGCACGTTCCAAAGAAGCTCGGACAGAGGCAACGAAAGACTGGGAAAGTTGAGGAATGCTCAAAAAGCGCCTGTTGGGAACATTCCACAGGTGAACAGGTTAACTGGAAACAGGTGAGTGTCCTGATTGGGTATAAAAGGAGCATCCCCGAAAGGCTCAGTCATTCACAAGCAAGGATGGGGCGAGGTTCACCACTTTGTGAACAACTGCGTGAGCAAATAGTCCAACAGTTTAAGAACAACGTTTCTCAACGTGCAACTGCAAGGAATTTAGGGATTTCATCATCTACAGTCCATAATATCATCACAAGATTCAGAGAATCTGGAGAAATCTCTGCACGTAAGCGGCAAGGCCCAAAACCAACACTGAATGCCCGTGACCTTCAACCCCTCAGGCGGCACTGCATTAAAAACCGACACTATTCTGTAAAGGATATTACCACGTGGGCTCAGGAGCACTTGGGAAAACCATCGTCAGTTAACACAGTTCGTCGCTACATCTACAAGTGCAAGTTAAAACTCTACCATGCAAAGCCAAAGCCAGATATCAACACCACCCAGAAACACCGCCGGCTTCTCTGGCCCGAGCTCATCTGAGATGGACTGACACAAAGTGGACAAGTGTGCTGTGGTCTGACGAGTCCACATTTCACATTGTTTTTGGAAATCATGGACGTCGTGTCCTCCGGGCTAAAGAGGAAAAGGACCATCCAGATTGTTATCAGCCCAAAGTCTAAAAGGCAGCATGTGTGATGGTATGGGGGTGTGTTAGTGCCCATGGCATCATGGGTAACTTGCACATCTGTGAAGGCACCATTAATGCTGAAAGGTCCATACAGGTTTTGGAGCAACATATGCTGCCATCCAAGAGAGGTCTTTTTCAGGGACGTCCCTGCTTATTTCAGCAAGACAATGCCAAGCCACATTCTGCAGGTGTTACACCAGTGGGGCTTCGTAGTAAAAGAGTGCAGGTACTGGACTGGCCTGCCTGCAGTCCAGACCCGTCTCCCATTGAACATGTGTGGCGCATTATGAAGCGCAAAATACGACAACGGAGACCCCGGACTGGTGAGCAACTGAAGTCGTACATCAAGCAAGAATGGGAAAGGATTCCACCTACAAAGCTTCAACAAGTAGTGTCCTCAGTTCCCAAACGCTTATTGAGTGTTGTTAAAAGGAAAGGTGGTGTAACACAGTGGTGAACACGCCCCTGTCCCAGCTTCTTTGGAACGTGTTGCAGGCATCAAATTCAAAATGAGTGAATATTTGCAAAAAAACAATAAAGTTTATCAGTTTGAACATTAAATATCTTGTCTTTGTAGTGGATTCAATTGAATATTGGTCGAAAAGGATTTGCAAATCATTGTATTCTGTTTTTATTTATGTTTTACACAACGTCCCAACTTCATTGGAATTGGGGTTTGTAATCCATAAAACCAGTGAGGAATATTTGTTTGGTAGTTCACTGAAACAGTCTATTTCACTACTACTCAAATAAGTGAGGTGATTCAAAAAATGTGACAACGTCTGCGAGTTGATTTTCATCTGCCTGCATCAATTCCCCATGTCAGTCTCCCGTATCAGTACACAGATTCCCTGGTTTGGAAAGCCTGTGCTGTTCTGCTATTTAACACCTCTTCAGTCACTGCACCGACTTAAACTGAGCATCAAGTGTCACGTGTAACATGTCAACGCAACAGCGTTATTTTTCCATCCATTCTAGAGGTGATGGGATGTTCTATGATTATTATTAATGACTACATCCTGAACCATTAGTTTCCACTGACCTCAAAGTCTGATAGCCCATCATGCATTTTCCAGTGGAAGCAGAGGATCTGTACTTGGCATCAACAAATTAAGTGGAATTGGTATTGACAGTGAAAAAAGGAAGGAAGTAAGAGATGGAAATGGATGATTCGCTGTGGCGACCCCTAATGGGAGCAGCCAAAATTAGTAGCAGTAGCAGTAGCAGTAGCAGTAGTAGTAGTAGTAGCAGTAGTAGTGGTAGCAGTAGCAGTAGTAGTAGTACTGGTAGTAGCAGTAGTAGTAGTAGCAGCAGCAGTGGTAGAAGTAGTAGTAGAAGTATCAGTAGTAGTGGTAGTAGCAGTAGCAGTAGTAGTAGTAGTGGTAGTAGTAGCAGTAGTAGTAGTAGGTATTGACAGTGAAAAAGTAGAACCTGTGCATCTTCACTGTCCAATCAGTGTCCCCTATGTGAAAGACCATCTACAACTGTTGTCCAATGACATTAAGTTGCGGTGCTTTGTGATGAACACCTGGTTGGGGGCGTAGTGGCAAGTCCCCCTCTCACTTCCACTGGGAAGAGTCCACCCCTTACTTCCACTGGGAAGAGTCCCCCTCTCACTTCCACTGGGAAGAGTCCACCCCTTACTTCCACTGGGAAGAGTCCACCTCTCACTTCCACTGGGAAGAGTCCACCTCTCACTTCCACTGGGAAGAGTCCCCCTCTCACTTCCACTGAGAAGAGTCCCCCTCTTACTTCCACTGGGAAGAGTCCACCTCTCACTTCCACTGGGAAGAGTCCACCTCTCACTTCCACTGGGAAGAGTCCCCCTCTCACTTCCACTGGGAAGAGTCCCCCTCTCACTTCCACTGGGAAGAGCCTGTCATTGTTTTGTGGTTTAATATAAATGTGCTATGAATGCTGTTGTATTATGGCTTAATGTTTATGTATTGCAGCGAAATGCTGTTGTGTTGTCTTTTTTGTGTATGACAGATGTTTTTGTGTGGTGGCTTTCATGAATTATTGCTGCTGTGTCATCAAAACTACTTCCTGCGTGGTTAAATAATGCATTCTGCACTCCTGGGCTGCTGCACACAACAGTAAGTCACACAAAGCCGGTAATGTGACCATGACATGTTGTTACCTGATGCCTACTTAACAAACAGACCCACTTTGTTCGCTCCCTCCCAGCCAGCCCGGCGCTAGGAGCCTGCTGGGTGAGCCTCCACGTGCCGGGCCTCACATGTCGGCAGAGCCCTGCTCGCTCATGACCGCAGGTGGGGGTCACTGTGAGCTGTGATTGGGGTGAAGCTCGGGGAATTGTCAACACTCAAGTGTGTTTACAGCTTCTGCAGAGTCACAAACCAGTGGGAATGTGTGTGGAACAGGGTCACACTCATGCATGGTGTACCGTAATACCTTGCCGACTGATCATGCATGGTGTGCTGTAATACCTCGCAGACTGATCATGCACGGTGTACTGTAATACTTTGCCTACTTGATCGTGCACAGTGTACAGTAATACCTAGCCGACTGATCATGCACGGTGTACCGTAATACCTCACCGACTGATCATGCACGGTGTACCGTAATACCTCACCGACTGATCATGCACAGTGTACCGTAATACCTCGCTGACTGATCATGCACGGTGTACCGTAATACCTCACCGACTGATCATGCACAGTGTACCGTAATACCTCGCTGACTGATCATGCACGGTGTACCGTAATACCTCACCGACTGATCATGCACGGTGTACCGTAATACCTCACCGACTGATCATGCACAGTGTACCGTAATACCTCGCTGACTGATCATGCACGGTGTACCGTAATACCTCACCGACTGATCATGCACAGTGTACCGTAATACCTCGCTGACTGATCATGCACGGTGTACCGTAATACCTCACCGACTGATCATGCACGGTGTACTGTAATACCTCGCCAACTGATCATGCACGGTGTACCGTAATACCTCGCCAACTGATCAGCAGCAGCAAGGAACACCGGGGGCTTGGTGTGGCATTACAAATGACGGGCCTGCACGTGACAGCGCCCTGTCATGTTTGAGACATTCCTGTAGAATTAACTCCACTATCGCCATGTGCACCGCAACAACCCACCAAGCCACAGCAAACCAGTGCTGAGGAAATCCTGATACGTTATCAATCTATCTGAGGTCTGGTACTTCCATATAACCTCCATCTTATTCATAGGTTAAACCTTATTGCATC
This sequence comes from Lampris incognitus, assembly GCF_029633865.1. Classification (NCBI taxonomy): domain Eukaryota; kingdom Metazoa; phylum Chordata; class Actinopteri; order Lampriformes; family Lampridae; genus Lampris; species Lampris incognitus. The sequence goes on along the minus strand of NC_079231.1, from coordinate 27,763,064 downwards.
TATTCTCATCATCAACCTTATCCAAACAAAATGTCAGTCTAAAATAAAATAAATAAAATAAAAATAAACAACAACAACAATAACAAAATAATGAATAAATATATAAATAAATAAACTAATACACTAATAAAAAAACCAAATCAAATTCAGTCATTTCAGTCTGAAATAACAAAACAGAAATCAGACATTTCACATACATGCCTCACGCAGTCCAGTTCTGTGCAGGAGTCACTTATTACTGCATTTTAATCCAATCACAACAAGAGGATTCACAGATCTATCTCTATTTTTACTTCCACAACATCCCTGCAGATCCCCCTCTGAGAGCATGCACTGTCATGCTGGCTTGTTTACTTCGCTGTTCCCACAAGCCCAACGTTCACTAGTCACGTTTCACACCTACACATTCCTTACCCCAGTCTGACTGGGAATACAGGAAAACATTCCCTACCTCAGTCTGACTGGGAATACAGGAAAACATTCCCTACCTCAGTCGGACTGGGAATACAGGAAATCTTCCCTACCCCAGACTGACTGGGAATACAGGAAAACATTCCCTACCCCAGTCTGACTGGGAATACAGGAAAACACCTCGTCTGCTCTGCATGTTGTTGTTTTTTTCACTAAACCATTTCTCTTGGACTACCGATTACGAGCTACAACCATTTAAACGTTTGCTGGTCATAGAAACGGAAGTAATATTAGTCGCTACAGGATAACACTTCTCCATTATGGGCTTATCATTACACTATGGAATTTGAAATAATTTTCTATTAACAAATACAAACAATTTAATTGTAAATCATACTCATACAAAAACTTGAAGCTGTAAATCATTCAACTTCAAATACTCCAAATTCAGATGAGCTGTTGTTCATTGTCACAGACATAACATCATCTTCACTCACCTTTGACAGTGGTTGCAGCCTCTTTGAACCCCAGGCAGACGTACGGTATGGTGTGTAATCCATTGATTCCCCCTTTGCAGCTGCTCGTGGGTTTGAAGCCAACTAGTTCCTCACATTTCTCCATGTTTCTGTTCTCCACCAGATTCAAGGCTATGTAGTTAGTTCCATTCTGATAGGCAGCCGAGGTCTGCTGCTGGCTCAGAGGGCTCCCACACTCTTCATCGGAGCCCTCGCTGCTTCTGGATGAGATGTTCTCCACGGAGCTGTGCCTCTTCACTCCATCGCCACAGGCGAAGGAGGGGAAGACTGGATTAACAGTGGTGGTAGAGGAAAAGGTCTCGGAGCTATGGCGCCGGCGACCCTGCGGATTGGCCCGAATCACTTTTGCCGAGCAGTCAGGGTCCACCGTCACAGAGGAAGGGGGTACAGCCCCAAGCAGGAACACCCCAATACCCCCTGTGGCTCCCTGGTCCTCCAAAGAGAGCCTTCTCTCCTTGCTGCTCTGGCCACTGTAAAAGATTGCATTTCAGACTCATTTAATACACATGTAATATTAATAATGCTTAATGATTACTGAACTACCACACTAACTATGATTTAACATCGGGATAGCTCAAATAACAGTAGTGAATTTCTTTATTTGCAGTCATAGCTCATAGATCAACCTCTTAGTTAATTATTTGACACTGCATTACATAATAAGCAACTGTAATCTAACCAATTCCCTTCACTACAAAAAATACACACCTTTCTGTGGTTGGAGGAAAAAGCTGTGGAGGTGAGCCAGACAATCCAAACGTCATCTCAGCGTAGTCATTTTTCACTTCATCCCCAAGGCCCTCAGAGCCCCTCTCACCATGCAGACGATACACACTGTCCTCCTCTGAGCATGGACATATGGATAATTCTGGAAGCACATCCAAATGCTCAACTGGGGTGCCTGCCTCCTTGGGTGAGCGCGAGCCCAGCTCCAGGTTCATGTAATCTGAGAGCATGGATTTCCTTTGGCGACTGCCACTGGAGCCCAGAGATGACGAGTGGCTCTCAGTGGATGCGGTGGCAGGCGATGCAAATTTACTCCCACTGAAGTCAATGTTGATGTATTCACCTGGGCTCCTGGGCTCACTGGGCAGAGGGTGCTCATTCATGCTGGGCAGGGTTCTCAGTGTTTCCAATGACAGCCTATTAGGTCTGCCCAGCCTCCCTCGGTAGGGCAGACTCTCCGCCCTGTTATGTCTGACGGGGGTGGGTGCCGTTGTGGGGTTCACTGTGGAGGTCTGGAACACATTGGGCTGCTTCACTAAATAGTAGTCTGACTCCTCCCCTCTAGGCTTTTGGCTCAGAGGGCTCATCAAAACATACTGGTTGTCATTATCTTCATTCTTGGGGGCCTGCAGTTTGGATGGGTGTGAAAGGGAGTTGGTCTGGTGGGCTGGCCTAAGAGATGCTGGATCACCAGACAGAGGGCCCAAGTAGTAGTCAGGGGGAGTTTGAAGTGGGGGTTGCGTGCCAGGTGACATGTTCATGTACTCCCCATTTGTCATCTGGCTATCTGGGCTCCCCATGGAGGTTTTGGAGCCACACCACATCCTCATATAACCGCTGTCCTCTAGAGAACTACTGCTGGGGGAGTTTGTTTTGTAGCTCCCACTGCCTGACAACTTTGGGTGCACCCTGGGGTTGACGATCTGCTTAGGGGCAGAGACACACATGGGGCTCATGGGCACATAGTTATCAACCTTTCCAGAATGCGGCCCTACACCTGGTGTCATGGGCATATAGCCATCATCTCCAAGATTACTACTGGAACTCCTGGATGATCCAATCTCAACATCACCATAGTCCTCAGGGTAGGACACTTTGGGGGAGGCAGAGTGTGAGCTCTGACTTTGTGCCATTCGCATAAGCGTGTACTCGTCAAGGGAGGCTGAAGACAGTGGTGCCACCGCTCTCTGCTGACGGGGTGTGGTGAGGGAGTAGGTGCGCTTCCTGTAAGCTTTGTCAAGGGTCAGGCTTTCCCTGCTTCCTGGATACCTCTGGCTGTAAGCCCCATCCATCATCATGTAGCCACATGGGTCACTAGCCTCTCGAGAGGGGGGAGTGCTGGAAAGAGAATCAGGGGTGTCGCTCCGGGTCAAAGAGAGGAACTTAAGATCACTGGGACTGGAGCTGAACTCGTCACACAGCATTATACCGGTGTCACTGAGGGAGCCGGAGATGGAGGCGCTGCAGCTAAAGGGGCGCCGTGCCTTATCTGGAGTGGAGATGTTAGTTTGCCCTCTGGGAGACATGCTGATAGGGCTGGAGGTGGCTGGAGGGGAGTTGGACACAGGCATTGACCTGCTGTGCTGGAGGTTGGAGGAAGATTCCAACATTCTGCAGGTACGCCCACTGCTGAGAGTGTGGGACTTCATCAAGTTATTTTCAGAGTTTGGATTGGCAGGACTCCCGCTCATGGATACCGGTCGTGTCATGCTCCCATCTCCTTCACTGGCCGTCCTTATCCGACAAGAGGTGAATTTTCGCCCGGGGGATGTGGCTGCCATGCTGTCTGTCCTTGATCTTCTGACCAGCCCTGTCTGACTTGGGGGGAGGTTGTTCAGATTGCGTCGTGTGGGCACTGAGATGGGGTTGGTGCTGGCAGACTGGCTTTTGCTTCGCGGCCGGAACTCGGAGAGCTCTTTCATGGCCTTCATCGCCTCCAGGATGGTCTCGTGGATGTTCTGCGCGACCACCGAGTCCTCAGCCTGCATCCAAAACTCCCCGGGCCCGGTGACCGCCGAGCGACCCACCTCAATGAAGAAGAAGCTCTCCGAGTGACCACATCTCCGAATATTCATGAGTTGTAAACTGACAGCGGCCACCTCAGAATTGAGCTTCACGAAGCTGATTGTCCTGCTGGATAGACACAGCCTGTACACGCCTGTCAGGTTCTTGGTTTGACCCAAGCCTTTAGATTTCAAATTGACTTGCCATACTTCTCTGTAGGCCGCGGTAGCAGTCGCAATAAGACCGTAGTTGGCCTCCTCGAAGCCCACCAAAGAAGATGTGGAAGTGGGGCTGTCGTACACTTTCCCCTCCGTGATCAAATCGGTCAAAACACCGTACCAGCTCTCCTGCTCCTGCTCGTTCTCGGCGGCCACAGCGAAGTACTCGTCCTTGGTGTAGAGGGCGATGAGGTGTTTGTGTTTGGCGTCCGCCCGCTTGTTTACGCACAAGCAGGAGTCCAAAGTTATGACCCGTTTAGCAGCAGCCTTGTTCTTCCATTTCTTCTCGCTCTCGTAATACTCCAGCCGAGCGGGGGAACATCCATTTTGCTCTTTGAGCACGAAGAAACGCCTGTGTCCGTGCTTCTGCTTCCTCAGGTACCCGCACCTCTTGACGTTGTTTTCCACATTAGATAACAGGTGTCCTCCCGTCGCCGGAGGACTTGCCATTTCTCACTTATCACGCTCGTTATTTTCAGGGAGCAAACGTTTTCTATTCGAATATATTTCCAGTGAGCAAAGAAAAATAAATGCTCGTTATTTGCTTTTCTTTCCCCCCCAAGGCGTTAAGAGGTCCGAAAGTCCCGTCCGCTGCTCACAGCGGTCACCGCAGCCAGCCGCGGCCCAGCACTCCAGCGACTGAGCTGGGGGAGAAAAACATGTGACGTCGTTCCACTCAAGAGAGGAGGAGGGGGAAACGGTCATAAAAGGCGGTGCGGGCTGGAGGGGTGGTGCCTTGTCAATCACGCACATTTTGCTCTATTCATTTGGCTCATTGGCTGGACGACATGATTGACGCGAAGCGGGTCCCTCCCTGCCGCTGCTAGTCTCACATTCCGGGAGAAGCATTTTAACCCAGTGTCCAACCGAGTGTAGTGAACAGTGTGCGCTTGGTGTGAGTGAGCGGCCGTCCATTTTGTTTATGTCGGCCTGTTGGTTTAGCGTGGTAGCGTCCCCTGCGCCCCACTTCTTACGTAACGCGTAACCCGCGGGGTTTCCGGCCCAACAGCAGCCCTGCGCACGGCTCGTGTTGCAGCACCTCTCTGCTCCCTGCGCCCGGGCCGCGCTTTCATCTGCCTTATTGTGAACATGCGCACATTGCCGATGGAGGAAAGGCCTCTTACGTCACAATCAGAACGTGAGAGCACGAGTAAAGCACGGGGGGAATAGTCGCCGTACACGAAACCACACAGCATTTTTATGAGCGGAACTAAAAAGAAAAATGGGTCGGTGACGCACTGCATCCCCGAGCAGCACAAATACGCCATCTTGTGGCTGCGCCTCCACCACATGGCTGCTGCCTCTTACGCAGGTTTACACTGAACAGATTAGACAAACGCTTCTATTCCTTAGTTCGGCTGTTCGATGTTGGTCATGTCCACATACAGACACTTTCCTCTAGACCGCTGTTGACACAGATAGCTGGAGAAGGTAAATCAGGCAGTCCGATTATACGAGGTAAACGGAAGACATGTAGAAATCTGCTGATCCCATGACCTGGGTAATGATGGCAGTGGTGCTGATCTCACTGATGGTGTTCTATGTACGTCTTGCAGGCAGGCAGGCAGACCTGTCAGCCACGTTGTCGATACAGTGGTATTACCTTGTGTGTGTGTGTGTGTGTGTGTGTGTGTGTGTGTGTGTGTGTGTGTGTGTGTGTGTGTGTGTGTGTGTGTGTGTGTGTGTTTTTTTGGGGGGGGGGTCCTTTACACCTCCCTAGTGAACATGCTATGCTCACTGTTGGGTGGAGTTCAGGGAGGAGTTAAGACAGGCACTGGGTGGTAGTGAAGAGTTGCCGGATGGCTGGACAACCACTGCAGAAATAGTGATGGAGACAGCTAGGAAGGTACTTGGTGTGTCATCTGGACAGAGGAAGGAAGACAAGGAGACCTGGTGATGGAATGAGGAAGTACAGCAAAGTATACAGAGGAAGAGGTTGGCAAAGAAGTGTGATAGTCAGAGAGATGAAGAAAGTAGACAGGAGTACAAGGAGACGCAGCGTAAAGTGAAGAGAGAGGTGGCAAAGGAAAAGGAAAATGCGTATGATGAGATGTATGAGAGGTTAGACACTAAGGAAGGAGAAAGGGACTTGTACCGATTGGCTAGACAGAGGGACCGAGCTGGGAAGATGTGCAGCAGGCGAGAAAGCATATGACAGGGTGCCGAGAGAGGAGGTGTGGTATTGTATGAGGAAGTCGGGAGTTGCAGAGAAGTATGTAGGAGTGGTGCAGGATATGTATGAGGGAAGTGTGACAGTGGTGAGGTGTGTGGTTGGAATGACAGATGGGGTCAAGGTGGAGGTGGGACTACATCAAGGATAGGCTCTGAGCCCTTTCTTGTTTGCAGTGGTGATGGACAGGTTGATGGACGAGAGTTGTGTGTGTGTGTGTACATACACACAGAGTGTTGTGATGTGTCTAGTGCAGCAGTGTGTAGTTGGAGGGAAGGTGCATGTGTTCTTCCAACCCGCTTGTGTCCTTCCTGCCCTTAGCTTGCTGCCGCTAGCTAGCCTTTGTGGCCAATAGGGCAGCATGCTAGCGTGTAAGCCTTCCCTTGCCAGTACATAGCCTCTCCTTCACCAAGACTCCTGCCAGGCCTCCCCGTGGCCACACGTGGTAACTGGGGTCTTGCGGCCCCAGGCTAACTTGGCAGGGGATCTCGGAGCAGCAGTGGGCCCCAGAGATATGGTGTGCAGGCCCACCCTGGTGGACACACCCTGGCACCTATCAACCACTGCCCCGCTGCCTTGTGGGTGAGTCTGGAAGACATAAGGCTAAGGGAGCTTACCCCAACAGAAAAGCAAGCTGTGGCGGCACGCTTTGAGGCGGTTTCCAAAAAACTGGATTTCCGGCAGCCCCCTGCAGTTGTGTGGAGGTGCCGGTCGTCTAGGGATCTCCCTTGCCATCGGAACCATCTCCTCTACAATCAAGTCATGTGGCGTTGGGAGAAGCGCCCCACCCCCCATGCCACTTTAAAAACCATCTCTGCTGCGCAGGGATCTTCTGCTATCTGAGTCCTCAAAGGACCCACAAATAGAAGAAGATGGTCATCATCGGGCACCATGGACAACCAGCAAGCAAGCAAGATGGACGAGATCAGGCAAGAGTCTCCATGGACGATGATGTTTGTGGATGACATTGTGATCTGTAGTGAGAGTAGGGTGCAGGGTGAGGAGAGCCTGGAGAGGTGGAGGTATGCACTGGAGAGAAGAGGCATGAAAGTCAGTAGGAGCAAGACAGAATACATATGAGTGAATGAGAGGGAGGACAGTGGAATGGTCAGGATGCAAGGAGTAGAGGTGATAAAGGTGGATGAGTTTAAATAATTGGGGTCAACTGTCCAAAGTAACGGGGAGTGCAGTAGAGAGGGGAAGAAGAGAGTGCAGGCAGGGTGGAGTGGGTGGAGAAGGGTGTCAGGAGTGATGTGTGACAGAACCAGCAAGACTTAAAGGGAAGGAGTACAAGATGGTTGTGAGACCAGCTATGTTATATGGTTTGGAGACAGTGGCACTGATGAAAAGACAGGAGGTGGAGCTGGAGGTGGCAGAGATGAAGATGATAAGATTTTCATTGGGAGTGATGAAGAAGGACAGGATTAGGAACGAGTATATTAGAGGGACAGCTCAGGTTGGACGGTTTGGAGAGAAAGCAAGAGAGACAAGATTGAGATGGTTTGGACATGTGTGGAGGAGAGATGCTGGGTATACTGGGAGAAGGATGCTGAATATGGAGCTGCCAGGGAAGAGGAGAAGAGGAAGGCCAAAGAGGAGGTTTATGGATGTGGTGAGGGAGGACATGCAGGTGGCTGGTGTGACAGAGGAAGATGCAGAGGACAGGAAGAGATGGAAACGGATGATCCGCTGTGGCGCCCCCTAACGGGAGCAGCCGAAAGTAGTAGTAGTAGTAGTAGTAGCAGCAGTAGTAGTAATAGTAATAGTAATAATAGTAGTAGCAGTAGTAGTAGTAGTAGTAGCAGCAGTAGTAGTAATAGTAATAGTAATAATAGTAGTAGCAGTAGTAGCAGTAGCAGTTATAGTAGTAGTAGTGGTAGTAGTAGTAATAGCAGTCGTAGTAGTAGTAATAGTAATAGCAATAGCAGTGGTAGTAGTAGTAATAGTAGTATTGGTAGTAGCAGCAGTAGCTGTAGCAGTAGTAGTAATAGTAATAGTAGTAGTTGTAGTAGTGGTAGTAGTAGTAGCAGTCGTAGTAGTAGTAATAGTAATTTAGTAATAGTAGTAGTAGCAGTAGTAGTAGCAATAGTAGTAGTAGTAGTAGTAGCAGTAGTAGCAGTAGCAGTTATAGTAGTAGTAGTGGTAGTAGTAGTAGTAATAGTAATAGTAGTGGTAGTAGTAGCGGTAGTAGCAGTAGCAGTAATAGTAATAGTAGTAGTTGTAGTAGTGGTAGTAGTGGTAGTAGTAGTAGTAGTAGCAGTCGTAGTAGTAGTAATAGTAATAGTAATTTAGTAATAGTAGTAGTAGCAGTAGCAGTAGTAGCAGTAATAGTGGTAGTAGTAGTAGTAGTAGCAGTAATAGTGGTAGTAGTAGTAGTAGCAGTAGTAGTAGCAGTAGTAGCAGTAATAGTGGTAGTAGTAGTAGTAGTAGTATTAGCAGTCGTCGTCGTAGTAGTAGCAGTAGTAGCAGTCGTCGTCGTCGTAGTAGTAGTAGCAGTAGTAGTAGTAGTAGTAATAGTAATAGTAGTAGCAGTAGCAGTAATAGTAATAGTAGTATTAGTAGCAGTAGCGGTAGTAGTAGTAGTAGCAGTCGTAGTAGTAGTAGTCGTAGTAGTGGTAGTAGTAGTAGTAGGAGTAATAGTAGTAGTAGCAGTAGTAGTAGTGTAAACTACTAATAACACACATTAGCCCCTAGTTAACGTGTCTGACCCTTTAGCCGAGTGGTTAGTGATGTCGCCTTGTGGTGCAATACACCCCTCATCGAATCCCGCACCGGGCAAGAAAATAACCGGTTACATTGGTGGCAGCGGTGGGATTCGGTTATTTTCTTGCCCGGTGCTGGATTCGATAAGGGGTGTACTGCACCACAAGGCGACATCACCAACCGCTCGGCTAAAACGTCAGACCCGCTAGCTAGGGGCCAATGTGTCTTATTAGTAGTTTACAGTAGTGATAGTAATAGTGGTGGTAGTAGTAGTAGTAGTAGTAGTAGCAGTAACAGTAATAGTAGTAATAGTAGTAGCAGTAGCAGTAATAGTAATAGTAGTAATAGTAGTAGCAGTAGCAGTAGCAGTAGTAGTAGTAATAGTGTTAGTTGTAGTAGCAGTACTAGTAGTAGTGAGCATAGCATCAAGTGGCTGTTGCTCTCCTGAGTCCTATGTAAATATAAAGCCACCACAGATTAAGACTAATCCCTGGGGATCTCTATTGCTCTCTGTTTCTGCTGCTGGTGGTGGTGGTGGTGGTGTGTGTCATATGGCTGTTGCGTTGCTTCTTTGTTTTCCAGTAGTGTTTATTTATTGGGGTTCATTCTGGCCCAAGCTGGATTTTTCCACATTAGTTGCCCCCTCAAAAATGAAAACTCTTCATAACCCTAAACACCACGCGAGGGTTTACCTCCACACCACATTTCACCGTAGACATAAACCACCTGAGGCACCCATGAAGAAACCACACAATGTCTGATCACAGCTACATGTTAAGCACTGAACTGGGCCCAAGCCCTGGCATGAACGTAACCGTAGTGTTGGCAAGGTGTCACCACTTCCACACCGGAGGCGGAAATATGTTGTAAGTCGTTCCCCCTTACGTCATTTCCTGTCCGCCTCTTCACTACGCTGTCTAACAAAAAGGTAAAAATGCCGAAAAGCAAGTCTTGCCCATACTTCTGTTACCTGCTGTATTACATTGGTCTTCGGTAGTGATTTTAATATTTGCTAAATTGAATCAATTTTCCCCTGAAGGAGATGAATCCATATTGATCCGCAAGTTGCAGATTCTTTTCATACTTGTTAATTTTTAGAGTTACGATTAAGATTTAATGGGTTACATTAACCTTAGATCGTATAAATCTTGCAATGCATGTTTTTTGTGGCAGTCCTCCCTTCTGCATGCTCATACTCATGTCCATCCTATGGGTTTTAACTCTGACCCAGCTCAAAGCTAACATGGCGTAATGACCCCTGATGACTCGACTCGCTAGCCCTTGGCTAACGGCTCGGACCCTTTAGTCGACTGGTTAGCGCTGTCGCCCGTGGTGCGGGAGATTTCATTTCATTATTATTTATTCCACTCATGGTAATGCACAGCTCCAGACAGAAACTAGCAACTCATAATCAAACACAAATCAATTTACATTTTCCATGATTGAAAAGGAGCACTACTACTACTAGATTCGGGTTCGCGTCGTGGCTGCGGTGGTTCCCGGACTTCGCTACAATATTAAGGAATCACGCCTATATTGATCATCATTAGAGATAGATGACGCCTATATTGATCATCGTTAGAGATAGATGACGCTTATATTGATCATCATTAGAGGTAGATCACGCCTATATTGATCATCGTTAGAGATAGATCACACCTATATTGATCGTCATTAGAGATAGATCACGCCTATATTGATCGTCATTAGAGATAGATCACACCTATATTGATCATCATTAGAGATACATCACGCCTATATTGATCATCATTAGAGATAGATCACACCTATATTGATCATCATTAGAGCTAGATCACACCTATATTGATCATCATTAGAGCTACATCACGCCTATATTGATCATCATTAGAGATAGATCACACCTATATTGATCATCATTACAGATAGATCACGCCTATATTGATCATCATTAGAGATAGATCACACCTATATATTGATCATCATTAGAGATAGATCACGCCTATATTGATCTAGAGATAGATCACGCCTATATTGATCATCATTAGAGCTAGATCACATCTATATTGATCATCATTAGAGATAGATCACGCCTATTTTGATCATCATTACAGATAGATCACATAGCCCAGCCCTGACCGCTAAGCCCGGCCCTGACGAGCTGATTGGCTGCCGGCGCGGGGGGTGGGCGGGCCACGGCGCGGGGTGGGCGAGCCGTAACAGTACCCCCCCCCCTCCACGGGAGCCACCAGGCGACTTGCCCGGCTTGTCGGGATGGGAATGATGGAACTCAGTGAGCAGCCCAGGGTCGAGGATGAGCTGGCGGGAGACCCAGCTACGTTCTTCCGGACCGTAGCCCTCCCAGTCCGCCAAATACTGGAACCCCCGTCCTCGGCGCCGGACGTCCAGCAGCCAGCGGACCTTCCACTGGGGGTGCCCATCCACGATCTCAGGGGGAGGCGGAGCCGGGGCCGGAGGCATCAGAGGACTGTGGGAGACAGGCTTAACCCGCGACGCATGAAACACGGGGTGGGTCTTCAAGGAAGCCGGAAGCTTCAGACTCACCGCCGCGGGGCTGAGAACCTTCCTGATCTCAAAGGGGCCGACAAACCGGGGGTTCAGCTTCTTCGCGGTGGACTGAAGCGGGAGATCCTTCGAGGACAGCCACACCCTTTGGCCTGGTTGGTACGTAGGCGCCGGAGACCGGCGTCGGTTGGCTCCCCGACTGGCGCGCTCAGCTGCCCGGAGCAGAGCAGCTCTGGTCACCTCCCAGACGCGACGTCACCAGTTCAGATGGGCCTGCACGGAGGGAACTGCCGCTTCCGACTCCTGCGCAGCAAAAAGAGGCGGCTGGTAGCCCAGGGACACTTCAAAAGGTGAGAGGCCGGTGGCAGAGCTGACCAGGGAGTTGATGGCATACTCGACCCAGGGGAGGAACCGGCACCAGGAGCTGGGCTTTTTGGCGGCCACGCACCGGAGGGCAGACTCCACACTCTGGTTCATTCTCTCCGTCTGCCCGTTAGTCTGTGGGTGATAGCCAGAGGAGAGACTAACAGAGGCACCCAACCCCTTACAAAAGGCCCGCCATACCTGGGAGACGAACTGGGGCCCTCGGTTCGAGACGACGTCCAGGGGAAGGCCGTGGAGACGGAACACGTGGCTTATCAGGAGGTCCGCCGTCTCAGAAGCCGATGGGAGTCTGGGGAGGGCCACCAGGTGCACTCCCTTACTGAAGCGGTCCACCACTATCAGGATCACAGTGTTACCCTGGGAGGGAGGCAGTCCGGAGACAAAATCCAACGCCACATGGGACCAGGGCCGGCTTGGAGTTGGGAGGGGCTGCAGCAGACCCGCGGGTGCCTGGTGAGAGGCCTTGCTGCGAGCACAGACGGAGCAGGCCCTTACGAAGTCCCTGACGTCGATCCTCATGGTGGGCCACCAGAAACGCCGAGCCAGAAAGGTAAAGGTGCTGTGGACACCAGGGTGGCAAGCAAACTGACTGGCATGGCCCCACTGGAGAACCCGGGGCCGGACTGCGTCCGGGACGAATAGGCGGCGTGGAGGGACGTGGCTTGGGGCGGGATGGGAGCGCAACGCCTGCCTGACCACGGTCTCGATGCCCCAGGTAACCACGCCAACCACCCTGGCCTCAGGAAGGATGGGAGTCGGCTCCTTTGTAGCTGGCTCCCTCCTCGGGTGTTGTCGGGACAGGGAGTCTGCCTTCGTGTTGCGGGACCCGGGGCGATAAGTCAGCGTGAAGTCAAACCGACTGAGGAAGCTGGCCCACCGTGCCTGCCGACCATTGAGGCGCTTGGTTGCCCGGATGAACGTCAAGTTCTTATGATCAGTCCAGATGGTGAACGGCTGTTCCGCCCCCTCCAGCCAATGGCGCCACTCCTCCAGAGCAGCCACCACTGCCAGCAGCTCCCGGTTTTCGACATCGTAGTTCTCCTCGGCGGGGAGGAACCGGCGAGAGAAGAAGGCGCATGGATGGACCTTCTGGTCAGACGCTGACCGCTGGGAGAGGACAGCCCCCAACCCGTTGTCCGAAGCGTCCACCTCTACGAGGAACTGCCTCTTGGGGTCGGGGTGGAGCAGGACCGGGGCGCTGGTGAACCTCTCCTTGAGGGACTGGAACGCAGAGCGGGCAGCCGGGGACCAGATGAACGGCTGGGAGGGGGAGGTCAGCCTGGTGAGAGGTTCTGCCACGCGGCTGTAGTTCCTGATGAACCTCCGATAGAAGTTCGGAAACCCGAGGAAGCTCTGTAATTCCTTCCGTGATGTGGGATCGGGCCAGTCAACCACAGCCTGGATCTTGCGGGGGTCGGCCTGGGTCTGTCCCCTCTTAACGACGAAGCCCAGGTACTCAACGGAAGGGGAATGGAACCGGCCCTTCTCTGCCTTGACGAAGAGCCGGTTCCGGAGGAGACGTTCGAGACATGTTCCTCGAGGGTCCTGGAGAAGATGAGGATGTCATCGAGGTAGACCACCACAACAAACTCGTCGAGCATGTCGCAGAGAATGTCATTCATGAGAGCCTGGAATACCGCCGGGGCGTTGGTGAGGCCGAACGGCATGACTAGGTACTCATAATGACCCCGGGGCGTGTTAAAGGCTGTCTTTCACTCGTCCCCCTTCCAGATCCGGACCAGATGATAGGAACACCGGAGGTCCAGCTTAGTGAAGACTGTAGCCTGGGTGAGGGGCTCAAGGGTGGAACTCATGAGAGGAAGGGGGTACTTGTTCTTGACGGTTATCTCATTGAGTTGGCGATAGTCAATGCAGGGTCGGAGGCCCCCGTCCTTCTTCTTCACGAAAAAGAATCCAGCTGCCACCTGGGAGGACGAGGGCTGAATGAGCCCCGCTGCCAAGGACTCGGAGATGTACTTGTCCATCGCAGCCTTCTCGGGGATGGTCAGACTGTACAGACGACTGCTGGGAAGGGGTGCCCCAGAGTGGAGGTCGATAGCACAGTCATAAGGCCGATGAGGAGGAAGAGATTGGGCCCGGGTCTTGCTGAAAACCTCACCTAACTCATGGTACTCAGGGGGAACAGAGGAGAGGTCGGGAGGCGGGGCACTAGGGGCACGTCGGGGGGATGGGGCGGGAGCAGCCTGGAGACATTGGGCATGACAGGAGGAGCTCCACTCCATGATGGTACAGGAGGTTCAGGCGATGTGTGGCTCATGCTGCACGAACCAGGGGCGCCCTAGTATCACAGGGACTAACGGGGACTGAATGATGTAGAACCGAAGTCTCTCCACATGGTTACCTGCCATGGTGAGAGAGACAGGGTGGGTGCGTTGGGAGACGCTGGCCAGGCAGCGCTCGTCCAGCGCGAAGGCCTCCATGGGCTTCTCCAGCGTCTCTAGCGGGATGTTAGCCTGGGCAGCAAACTCTGAGTCCAGGAAACACTCATCAGCCCCCGAGTCGAGGAGTGCACCCACCGTGAGCCGCTGGTCAGCCCAGGCCAGGGTAACGCTAACTAGATGGTTCTGTGGGGCAGGACGGCGGGAACAGGAAAGGCGGCTCACTAGGATCTCCCGAGGCCCCAGTGAGCCTAGTCTTTTGGCCGAGAATGGCAGCCACTGATCAGATGTCCCTTCTGGCCACAGTAGAGGCATTGACCCGCCTTGAACCGGGCCTCCCGTTCGGCCGGACTAAGGCGCATGCGCCCCAGCTTCATAGGTTCCTCCCCCGTCATGGTCTGGGGCGCGGGGGGAGAAACGGCCACAGGGAAAGTGGGGCGAGCAGGAGTAGGGGTCCTGTTAGGAGTGCTGGACGACTGGGGAATGGACGGGGATCCACGCAGGGCTCGCTCGCGCCTCATCTCCCGGAGGCGTCCGTTGATGCGGAAGGCGAGCTTGATCAGGTCCTCGAGGGAGGTGGGCTCCTCCCGGGTGGCTAGCTGGTCCTTGACAGCCTCGCTGAGACCCCTCCGGAAGGTGACCCAAAGTGACTGGTCGTTCCAGCCGCTCTCAGCTGTGGCCAGCCTGAACTCCACCGAGTAGTCTGTGACACTGCCCCTGCCCTGCTGGATACTGCTCAGCCGAGCACCAGGGTCCTGGCCACCGACTGGATGGTGGAAAACCTTCCGTAGTTCCGCCTCAAAGGCCTCATAGACGAGGCAGAAACTGGCGTTCAGTGGCCCACTGAGCTGCTCGGCCTGTGACCAGGTTGGTCACGTAAGCGACCCGGGCAGCACCAGACGTGAACATGCTGGGTTGGTGCAGGAAGACCAGCTCACACTGCATGATGAACGTGGCACAGGTCTCAAAGTCGCCATCAAATGGTCGTGGGCTGGAGAGGCAGGGCTCCCGGGGAACTGGGTTGAGCCCCACAGGGTTAACCGGGGCAGCGGGCCCAGGGGGCGGGTTACCCACGACTCCAGGGGCAGGCTGGCCCGGCGGCTGGATGGCGAGAGCCGCCGTCATGGTTTGCAACTGCCGCAGGATCTCTGCTTCTTGGCTCGCCAACGCCGCCTGCTGGCTCGTTAGGTTACCCACACAGGCCTGGAGGGGCTGGACCCGAGTCTGAAGATCTCTCACCGCGGCGTAGGCCGCCTCTAGCTGCTGGGTGTGGGAGTTAGTCAGTTGGATCTGTCCGATGAGAGCCGCTCGAAGCGGACTGGCCGGTACGCTCTCTGTCGGCTGGGGTCGTCATGGTCAGTTCGTACTGTTAGGGTTTGTGGAAGACCCCAAGTGCACGACACCAGGCAGAGATGGGGTTAGCCGAAAACTGGCGTACTTTATTCCTTACGCGTACAAATAGTCAAACACAGGGAGGCAATGAGCGACAAGAAAAACGGAAAGTCCAAGGGGGAAAAAAACTCGCGGGTAATCCAAAACGGGAACACGGCAGGATACTTCCACGGGGAAACTTTGCAAGGGAAAACATAAACCAAGGGCTGGGGTGAGTTCGGAGAGAAAGGGACCGCGAGGGAAGAGTAGCCGCTACTGCGGGGAGGTTACAACACGAGCTGACAACGGGCGCGTCGCAGGCCACCAAACTTAAGCCCAGCCCTGACTGCTAAGCCCGGGCCTGACGAGCTGATTGGCTGCCGGCGCGGGGTGGGCGGGCCACGGCGCGGGGTGGGTGAGCCGTTACAAGATCACTCCTATATTGATCATCATTAGAGCTAGATCACGCCTATATTGATCATCATTAGAGATAGATCACGCTTATTTTGATCATCATTAGAGATAGATCACGCCTATATTTATCGTCATTAGAGACAGATCACGCCTATATTGATCATCATTAGCGATAGATCACGCTTATTTTGATCATCATTAGAGATAGATCACGCCTATATTGATCATCGTTAGAGATAGACCACGCCTATATTGGTCATCATTAGAGATAGATCACGCCTACATTGATCATCATTAGAGAATTTCTCTCTGTCAGTCAGTGAATGAAGACAGGACAGTGAAACACGGGATTCTATATGAAGCAACGTGAAGCCTGTCTCTGGTGAAGGAAACGCCGGCTGCCCCCCCCTCCGAATTTGCTATAACTCTAACTATATTACATATTACACATTACACACCATATTACACACATTACACATTATACACCATATTATACATATTACACTCTATCCATAACGAGCTTTTTACCAGACCTCATCCCACACACACCACATAAGAGAGCCGATTACCCAGATCACTCATACTACTCCATCCTCACTTCCGGTAACATTTCTGCCCTAGATATGAATAATTCACGTGAAAGAAGGATGATTTCTGTTATGGTCTGAGTGTTTCCCCCTCCTCTCTCCGAGTACCTGCAGGATGGGCTGCGACATGAAGGCGGGGCTGACCTACTTCTGGGCTGAGTGCAGCAAGGCACACCTGATCCCCATGTGCAATCACCCACCTCTCCTCCATAAAAGCCTGGTTCAGTCGTCACCACTTTGCCAGGTAATTCCGTCTCATCGATAGTGCCTGCGTACCCTATCCAGAAGAAGTTTCCCGAGAAAGCGTTCTTACCGTTTGTTGTTTATTTCTTGACCAAACTCTCCCCCTTGCCATTTCCAGATCCAGGACCTCGTTGCTTCAGCCCAGATCTCCGGGAAGGCGCCAGCCTGCCTTCAGTCCTCGCCTCCTGCCTTTTTCTGTTGCCGACCTTTGGGCTAAGACGAATAAACCCGTTTTAGCACAACTGCACTGTTTCCTGCATCCTTGGGTCCGCGCGTTCGCCTAAGCTCTAACAGAATTATCTGGCCAAGATGGACCCAGCAGAGACAGAACATCTGCGAAGAGCCCTGGCGACCCAAGGCGCAATGGTGGGTCAGCACGATTCCACCCTTCGACAAATCGTGGACAATCTGTAGCGATTAACCGCCGGTGTGACACAACTCGCCAGCAGATTGGATACTGTCGCCAGCCAAATCTCCACCGTCTCCGCAGCCACCAATTCCCCACCACAACCCACACATAAACTGGCCCACCACGACCATTCGCAGTTGGAGCAACTACTGCCACCAACACTGCCTGCTGTTAGCCACTCCTGAACAGCCTCCTCACACCGCAGAACCCACCGAGGACATAGACTTATCCAACGTCCCCCATGAATACCATGACCTAAAAGAGGCTTTTAGTAAGGACCGTGCTCTCGCCCCCCCCCCCCCCCATATGACCGTGCTATTGACCTGCTCCCTGGCTCACCTTTACCCACCAAAAAACTATACAACCTCTCCAAACCAGAGAGAGAAGCTATGGAAAAATACATAAATGACTCCCTCGCTGCAGGCGGCCTCCTCCCCAGTAGGAGCCGGTTTTTTTCTTCGTGGAGAAAAAGGACATCTTTGTGACCCCTGCATCGATTACACAGGTCTAAACAGCATCACAGTCAAAAATAAGTATCCTCTCCCACTTCTAGATTCAGCATTCACACCACTTCACGAAGCAGTCATTTTTTTCCAAACTGGACTTAAGAAATGCAAACCACCTGGTCAGAATCTGAGAAGGAGACGAATGGGAAACTGCGTTCAACACACATCTGGGACATTTCGAATATCGAGTAATGCCTTTTGGTTTGACCAATGCCCCTATTTTTTCAGGCCCTATTCAACGATGTACTCGGAGACATGTTGAACAGGCTTGTTTTCGTGTATCTTGATATCCTGATTTTATTTTTTTTTTCTCCCGCAGCCATGAAGAACACCTTAACCACGTGAGACAGGTGTTGAGTAGGCTACTCGAAAACAAACTGTTTGTCAAAACTGAAAAATGCGACATCCACAGTAAGCTTTTTGGGGTATCTGGTTGAGAAGGGGCAACTCAGACCAGACCCAGAAAAGATCAGGGCTGTTGTAGAATGGCCAGTTCCAGCCACTCGCAAGTACCTCCAGAGATTCCTGGGCTTTGCAAGCTTTTATAGGTTTATCTGTAAGTATAGCAGCATCGCTGCCCCCCTTACCCAGCTAACCTCTGTCAAAAAGCCCTTTGTTTGGTCCACTGCCGCCCAGTCTGCTTTTGACAAACTGAGAGGTAGGTTCACAAGTGCTCCGGTATTAACTCATCCAGACCCAGACCTCCAATTTATCAGAGGTTGATGCCTCTGATTCAGGAGTCGACGCCGTCCTCTTCCAGCGCTCCCCTGCAGGCCACAAACTTCACCCATACGCGTTCTTCTTCCGTCGCCTAACCCAAGCAGAGGGAAACTACGATGTGGGTAACCGAGAGTTGCTAGCGGTGGTTCTGGCCCTCCGGGAATGGCGGCACTGGGTAGAGCGAGCGGCTCACCCGTTCATCGTCTGGACGGACCATAAGAACCTATCCTACCTCCGAGCTGCTCGCCGACTCAACTCACACCAGGCCAGGTGGGCCCTCTTCCTCGGCAGGTTCAATTTCACCCTCACATTCCGGCCTGGTTCACGAAATGTCAAACCAGATGCTCTCTCGAGGCAGTTCCTCCCAGAGGGAGAGGGAACCCCTAATGAGACAATCCTTCGGTCAGTCTGCGTGGTCGGAGCGGCCAGGTGGGAAGTGGAGGAACGTGTCCGGGAGGCCCAGCAAGGACAAGCCGTGCCGGGAGAGTGTCCGCCTGGACGACTGTATGTTCCATTGTCTGTGAAGTCCCCTGTGCTCCAATGGGCCCACGCATCCAAGGTGGCGTGTCATCCCGGGGTCCGTCGGACCTTCCTTCAACAGCGCTTCTGGTGGCCGACCATGGCAGCTGACACCCGGGAGTTCATTGCCGCCTGCTCAGTGTGTGCTCGCAACAAGCCTTCTCACCAGGCACCAGCTGGACTCCTTCAACCCTTACCCATTCCCCATCGCCCCTGGTCACACGTAGCGGTGGACTTTGACACTGGCCTGCCCCCGTCAGAAGGGAATACCACTATCCTAACAATAGTTGACCGTTTTTCTAAGTCTGTGCACTTTGTCCCCTTGCCCAAACTCCCATCAACCTTAGAAACTGCTGACCTCCTCATACAGCATGTTTTCTGCTTGCACGGCATTCCCCAAGACATCGTCTCAGACAGGGGCCCTCAGTTCACCTCCCACGTATGGAAATCCTTTTGTCTAACCTTAGGTATCACTGCCAGCCTGACGTCGGGGTACCATCAACAGTCTAACGGCCAATCAGAGCCTGGTGTCTTTCCTGCGGTGCGTGGCATCACGTCTTCCAGCCTGCTGGTCCACGCACCTGCCATGGGTCGAGTATTCCCACAATTCCCTGATCAGCTCCGCAACCGGTATGTCTCCATTTATGGTCTCTAATGGCTTCCAACCTCCACTATTCCCCAGCCAGGAAACGGAGGTGGCAGTCCCATCAGTCCAGGCCCACTTCCGCCGAGCTCATCGAGTGTGGCGTGAAGCCCGGTCCGCTCTACTCAGAACCGCTGCCCGGAACCAACGGATCGCGGACCGACACCGAACCCCTGCCCCGAAGTACAAGGTGGGCCGACAGGTCTGGCTTGCCTCTCGGGACCTCCCCCTCCAGACGGAGTCTCGAAAAATGGCTCCTAGGTACATTGGCCCTTACACCGTGGAGCGTATCGTGAACCCCAGTGCCATCAAGCTGAGGCTCCCCGCAGCACTCAAGGTACACCCCGTCTTCCATGTTTCCCTCTTGAAACCGGTTACCGACAGTCCGCTGACCCCCCCCCCCCCGTCTCATCGATGGCCACCCGGCCTTCACTGTCAACTGCATCCTGGATGTCCGCAGGCGGGGCCGCGGCTACCAATATCTGGTAGACTGGGAGGGGTTTGGCCCCGAGGAGCGCTCTTGGATCTCACGCTCCCTGATTCTGGATCCTGACCTTTTGACTGATTTTTTTATAACAGATTTCCAGACAAGCCTGGTAGGACGCCAGGAGGCGTCCATTAGGGGGGGGGGGCTGTTATGGTCTGAGTGTTTCCTCTCTCCGAGTACCTGCAGGATGGGCTGCGACATGAAGGCGGGGCAGACCTACTTCTGGGCTTAGTGCAGCAAGGCATACCTGATCCCCCATGTGCAATCACCCACCTCTCCTCCATAAAAGCCTGGTTCAGTCGTCACCACTTTGCCAGATAATTCCGTCTCATCGATAGTGCCTGCGTACCCTATCCAGAAGAAATTTCCCGAGAGAGCGTTCTTGCCGTTTGTTTATTTCTTGACCAAACTCTCCCCCTTGCCATTTCCAGATCTCCGGGAAGGCGCCAGCCTGCCTTCAGTCCTCGCCTCCTGCCTTTTTCTGTTGCCGACCTTTTGGCTAAGACGAATAAACCCGTTTTAGCACCACTGCAGCGCGTTCGCCTAAGCCCTAACAGATTTCAGTAGAACGTGGACCATAACTCAGGATGGAAGACGAGTTTGCGTCATGCTCCAAGTCATCGCTAAGGAGAAGGTTTTCTTCCCTATGCTTGTGTGAATTACAACACATTTTTGGGGTGAATGGGAGATTGGTATATCGTACATTTCCGGTGGATTTTTTTTATATATATATATATGAACCGTTTTTTCTTTCAGTCGTCTCTTTGCCTACTTTGCACTGTCTGTGGAGAGGAATTTCCTCCATGAGGATCATCAACTATTTTCCTACCATGAATGGAGTGGTTGATATGGGGCAAATTCGGCAGTCTTGTTTAATAGTCTGGACTCTGCAGGGTTCACCAATGCAATGTGGGGTGGCACTGGGGAGCACCCAAATTGAGTGACAGGCATGGGCGCAAGTGCATGCATACTGCGATAGCATCCAGCGCTTTACCTGTACCCCCGTCCATAGCGGTAGTGGTTGTGTCAGGAAGGACATCCCATGTAACATTTTTCCAAATCATTGTGGATCGACAAGACCATATGGGGTCGGTGAAGGCCCGGGCTGACAACAGCCACCATGGGTGCTGTGCCCTCACAGGGTACCGATGGAAACTCTAAAATCCACTGTGGCGACCCCTGAGAAACAGGGAACAAGCCAAAAGAAGAAGACTGGGGAGTGCCCCAGTGTGAATGTGTGTAACAGAGTTTAAATGGAAGACAATGAGAGAGTATTTTTGCCCAATGCTTCATTGAACACTGTCAAACCCAAGAGGATTAAAGGCCAACTACTTGTAACTCTGACCTCAGCCCTTCTCCACATACAGCTTTAACATTTAACACCTCCTATGATGCTGCTTAGATGCGTTATCCTGCTTACTTGAAACAAATAGGATTATGGCTCAGTGCCCTGGGGTCTGGGTAAGCCAGATCTGGAAGAAAGGTTACAAGGTTAAATCTCTTGCACATACACACACATACACGCATAACACAGGACCCTCATATCTTGGTCACTCATCTGAGGGTTCAGGATTAGTGATGCATAAATAAACTGCTGGAAGATTACAGAACCATATTGGGGTCCTACCTACCAGGATACTAGATACCAGGGGTCCTAGCTATCAGGATCCTAGATAGCAGGGGTCCTAGCTACCATAATACTAGATCCCAGGGGTCCTAGCAACCAGGATACTCGATACCAGGGGTCCTAGATACCAGGAGTCCTAGCTACCAGGATACTAGCTATCAGGGGTCCTAGATACCAGGAGTCCTAGCTACCAGGATACTAGATACCAGGATACTAGCTATCAGGGGTCCTAGTTACCAGGGTACTCGATACCAGGGGGTCCTAGCCACCAGGATACTAGATACCAGGGGCCCTAGCTACCAGGATACTAGATACCAGGGGTCCTAGCGACCAGGATACTAGAAGCCAGGAGTCCTAGCTACCAGCATACTAGATACCAGGGGTCCTAGCTAGGCACAAAGAATACATGATGTATGGTCACATTGAAACAATACGCACAGTAAAGTCATTGAATTTAATTCATATAGTCCACAGTAACTTGGCCCGTCCCAGCCCTTGCAGCATTTGTCCCTCTGTAGAGTTTCCTTGATCACAGGTGGGACTACTGAGATCCTCTTGTTTGTCCCTAAGCAGAGGAGATTAGACGCTGTATGGGATGCCAAACACCAGGCAAACCTTTGTGTATAACTTTTTTTTTCTAATCACAGAGTCGATACTTTTGACAAAGGTGATAAATACTGTTAATGTGATGACCTTGTTTCCTGTGGTGGAGACCCGCAAGGTGCTATGACTCTGATGTCCTTCACCACAACACTTCTTCTGTTTTGCCTGTGATATGTTAAATGAGCAGTTCAGCCCTGAATCAAAACACATGTTCTTACCTGTAGTGTTATTGATCCATCTAGATCGTTTTGGTGGACTTGCTGAGTTTTGGAGGTGTTTTCCTTCTCTGCAGTACAGTGGAACTGGATGGCACTCGGCTTGTGTCACTCAAAACACCAAATAAATAAATAAAATACATTTGAACAGAATGTCTCTTTCCAGAAACCATGACCCGACTGCTCAGGATGATCCACACTGTGCTGTCAGCAAGTTCATGTGGGTGTAGATCATATGGGTGTAGTTCATGTGCATGTAGTTCATGTGGGTGTACTTTATGTAGGTTTAGGTCATCTGGGTGTACTTCATGTGGGTGTGCTTCATGTAGGTGTACTTCATGTAGGTGTACTTTATGTAGGTTTAGGCCATGTGGGTATGTGGGTGTAGTTCGTGTGGGTGTAGTTCATGTGGGTTTAGTTCAGTCTAAGAAAATAGTTCCTACATATAGTAGTTCTTGTGCTGACGTCACACTTCCTTGCAGCGCCATGTGGCTCAGCGGTGTCTTTGTGGTTATGTAGTTGCAATTCTTCTTCGTGTCCACCAGTTGTACCTGTCAGCGTTTTACAGAGTAAACTTTGTTTACCCGAGAAGAACAGATTTACATACCAGTGAAATGTTGTCTTGCGCTGGTTTCTACCCCTGCTGGTTCCACGTGTGGCATTACACTGCATGTGTGTGCAAGTGTGACCGGTGTACTTTTTCAGTTGCGTTGTGTAGGAAAGACAGGACAACTTCTCTCATGCATGGGATCTGTTTTCTGTCGCTGTCGCCTGTCGCATATAAACAAAACAGGAAGGTTTCAGGAAACTTCAGATCAGCTCCTACTGTAGCCTCTTTCTACTTGTCCAGAGCGGGAAAGAGCACGCAGCTAGCAACACAATTTTATGCAAAAAGAAATAAAACATACCTGTCGCATATAAACAAAACAGGAAGGTTTCAGGAAACTTC